>NC_048900.1:6875237-6949816 GCF_011077185.1 Oxyura jamaicensis | reverse complement strand
TATATATATATGTATATATATGTATATATGTATAAATATATATATGTATATATATGTGTATATATATATATATATACACATACACCAGCATGAAGGAAAGAATATATAAATGAACTTCGTTCAAGCATAATGATCCCCCTGGGTAAACTTTCAAGTAAGACAATGGCATGGACTGGAGATGGTACCATCCCAAGGAAAAAGAACTAGAGAGAAGCCCAGGGATTATTACGGCATCACCATGTCCTTGTGTAGGAGAAATTATTGTAAAACGTTAACTGTATCTACTTTCCTTTTTTTTTCTATTCAGTATTCACATATCATCTGGCCCATGCTGTCAATCTGTCCATATCTGAGCTGTATCTTTTGTGGCCCATGACTTAAACAATTACTTGAGACAGTACAAGAGACCACAGAAAATCACCAAGTTTTAACTGTCTAGTACTTGGGTAGAGACTTAAGAGAAGTCAACAAAAACAAAACAACAACAACAAAAAATTAGTATATATTCATTTACAGAAAGGCAATGCTAACACTGCATACCCTGAGCCAGAGTTGAAACTTCTGACAAGAAAATGCAGACTCCTTGAAATAAACAATTATGAGAACAGAGGTTCAAAGGCTTTTGCTTTTTCACTGTTTTCTTGTACTCCTAGCAATGACGCTAGTACCATTTAGGGAAATAAATCTCGACCAGCTAACTGAAACAAAAAATGATTCATAAAATGGAATCAACATTTTATTTTCCAATTTCCAGTTTGATTTTCTAAACTGGTTTAGTTATGATTGCATATGTGGGAAAATGTGAATTTAAAAAGATATTACTTAAAAAACATTTTCCATTTGATTTTGTACCTTTTAAATTATACTCTCTATACCGTAGAATACATTCACTTCTTCATTTCACAGCTTATAGCTCACTAACTTTGTGTGAAGTTTCCAAATGCTAGGTTCCACCTATGTTATTTTGTTTTTTAAACTTTGGACGACCTGATCAAGTGGATGGGATTTCACTCTGCAAAGAGATCACAGTTCTACTTCCTTAGTGTCACAAAACACCACCTTCCATTGCATGCATATTGTTAACCCTGCACTTCATAACAATAATGAGAAGGCAGTTATGTAAATATTGAGTATGTGCTCTAAGCAATTGTCCACAACCTGGCAATATACAGCTTGTCTGACTTGAAAAGTAAGCACACAGTGCAATCTAAGCAAGAATGGCTCCTGAAGCCAAGCACCCCCTTGCAAGCATGGCCAGGTGAGATGTGGTTCACAAGCTGCCAGTACATGGCCCAAAAGCAAACTTTATCTCAGTTCTAATGCAGTTTTATTGCAGCCTCTTGACCTCCTAACTGCAGTGAGCAAACGGACTCCAAATACTGACATCACCTATCTGAGTAATGGATGCTCAATGCCTAAAATCTGTTTACAGAGCAGCATAAGTTACACCGTAATGGCAGTAAAGAAGCAAATCTCTGTTTAACTTAACTGCACTTTAATCAAGAAAAAAAAAAAAAAAAATTACGTGCCATTATGTGCCAGATCATAGCACAAGACACAGAGGGCAGGAGAAGGCACTGAAAATCTTTAACAGAAGGACTGAGGTACTCTGAGTATAACAAAGGTATTCTGCAGAAGGTAAAGATGACTCTGTACCACTCCATGATTCTTCTGTGTGGGCAAGTTCTCTCCCCTATGAATATGCCCACATAAGGGCAGCCTTGTGAAGGATGTCCATCCAAACCTGCCATGTGCAACTTGGTGGATTTGTTCAAATCACAGAACCCCCATTTATTAAGGACACTTTTACTCTACTTTCAAGATTGACCATAAAATAGTACTTGTGCTTTGTCATCCATGTTGTGATCTAACACTTCGATAGCAAATATGGTACATTAAAAAGCAATTTAGCAGATAGAGCATATAAATATTTAACAGGAAACTATTCAATAATGCTGTAATAATCAGAAATGGATTCAGTACACACTCTTCTATACGGGTTAACTTTGAAGCTAACTAGTGTAAGAAGTGTTAAAGCAACTGTCAGTGAATACAACTGAGGGAAACAGCACAAGGAATACCACTTTATTTTTCTTTTTAACATAGAGGGTATATTTTTCAATGCTCCTCCTCAGATGATAGACAAATGTTCAATTTATTTATTTATTTATGAGTAACATACTTGCTAGAGTTAGTATTCATCTACACAGTCAGGAGATCACTATTTTCTGCACTGCAGAAATAATTAGATGTAAAAAAAAAAAAAAAGGAGTGTTTTTGAAAATGTTAACTATCTAGAAAAAAAATCAGCAGCACAAATCTCAAGATTTTAAATATTTTGCATAGAATTTATCAAGCATTATAAACATGCAGATAACATACAATTAACATAGTGACATTTCATCACTTCTTGAAATCGAAATATTATTTTACTGGATTAAAACAACATATATTCATTTAATATACTGACGTAACTATTCATACTTATACGTGTCCCAGCAGTGATTTGTTAAAGGCTAAAACCTTTCCAAAAATGAGTGGAAACACTGAAACAGTAAAAAGATGACTTCTAAAATTTATAGGATATCATAAGGACATCAACATGTTGAACAGCTCTCGGAGAAAAAGAATCAATGAGTACACGCAAATCAGAACTGTACCTCCACAAAAGCCTCCTGCTGTGATTTCTTCTTCAAAAACATCGGAGAATCCCCTTCCTGCATTTAATTTTGATAGTCGACCATCAATAAACTGCAAAAAAAGTCACAGTTTGTTGGCCCTTCTATTTCTTTAGAGCATTTTAAGTTTAAGTGTATATGTTACAATGGATGTTTGTATGTTCAAGACAACATATGGCTTCAGGGTAATATATTGCTTTTAGATGGATTTTGCAGCTACAAGCATCAGAAATATCTGAATATCAGACAAAAATATTACTGGCACTTCCTTTCAGAGTTTCTGCACTTTTTATGCATATTGAGTAAATTATATGTATTGTGCAAAATTTACTAATGAATTTGTAACATTTTATAGCCAAGAAACTTTCAAACCAGTTTGTTCAGAAGTACTTTTGATGGCTTTCAAGTTTTTTTTGCTTTTCTCATTGCATAAAAATATTTTATTTCCTTACAAATGCTAGCTCTGCATAATCATAATCAATAAAAAACAGCTGAGAAATCCTTGATCCTAAGGTTACTCCTTATCATAAACAGAAAGCTATAAACAGACCTCCTTTTCTGTGTACACATCAATGGGTCCAAAGTAAAACTTGTTGAAGTGCACAGAACAGTTCCAGAACAGCTAGAAATATTTCACCCCGTGCGGTTCAAAGACACAATAGGCTACGATGTCTAATCAATTCCCATTAAAAGTTCAATATATATGTTTTACATTAGAAGTGACCCTATAAGGACAGTTAAGTGAGGGGAAATTGGAGCAAAATAGTCTATACTGAAACACCAGAGGATTGCTGTGGCTTGGTTTCAGAAATGGTGGTAGCAGCGCCTTGATTTTGATTGCCAGCCTGTAAGCTAACTTGAAGGACCTTTCACTCCTGTGTATGGGAGCATGACACACGAAATGTCAAAACAAAGTGAGGCATGATGCCAAGGCAGACACCTAAGATTCTCTCCACCCAACTGAGCACAGTTCAGGGTTTCCTCTATTGTATTTTTTAAGTTCTAACACAACTGTTTGCCTTTTTTTAACCAGTAACAGTGATTTAGTTGCATCTACAGGTGCATATTGCAATAGTCATGCTTATGCACAGGTTGCAACTGCATGAGTATGTGGATTTACATCCACATCATGTGCGTATATGAAGACTGAAATTATTCAGATATGCCAGAGAGAGTCAAAATAAGATAACTAATGATTAAACCTCTCAGAAGAAATGCAAACATTCTTTTCAAGAATTAACAGGGTTCAAAGAATTACAAGCATATTTGTTAAGGTTTAAAATCCTTTCAAGAAGCAATCTCTCCTTTTTTATTTTGAAAAGGCTAACTCAAGTCTGAGAGATAAGTGAGAAAGGACTTTTCCAATTATACACAGTTCATCTTGTAGCAAGAAATATGAGTTATTCACTGGTACTAAACAGTACATAGGAACTGACCAAAATTAATTATTTGGTTATGTCATATATTACTACAGATTATCCAAACAATGTCAGTGACAATCTGATGCTTGTCAATGAGCAGACTAGTGACATGAAACAAATTACATTCTAGGAATACAAAAATTCCAGCAGCAATAATAAGGCAAGCACAAAGATAACCAGTCTTTTCTCTTTCTTGTCTAAATTCCTTTTTTTTTTTCCTCTTCATTTTCCTCCAAGTTGGCTTTTTTCCAAATATGCTGGGTTCATGGTCATACACTACAGGATCACTGGATTATTTCACAGTAAGAAGAGAGATAAGAGCATCTCTAGCTACTGCTGAGGGAAAGAGAGAAAAGAAGAAGAGAAAAGAAGGAGAGAAAGCCTTGGAACAGAAAGGTGTTACCTCTTTGGGAATGTTATGAATTCATTCCATACTATAAACTAACATAAGATTTATGGATACTCAACATTTGGTAAAATTCTATCAACAGCAGGCTGAGATACTGACTGAATTTTGGTTTTTAGAGGATTAATCCAATTGAGTATTTAATGTAAATACTGGCAAACAGATCTGCTACCAAAAATATACTTGAATTATTTAAAGAAAGCGATAGTGCTACTAGCTGTATCAGTAATTATTACTTTTCAGCAAATTACAGTTATGAGTTTCATTTTAATCACTACATGAAATGAACAACAGCACTTGAAGTCATACATACACTGTATGGCTTTCTCTTCCTATTTTTCAAAGCCATACATCCCTGGAAAATCAGGGCCTGTTAGTTCAAGTAATTCATTCTCTTATTTTTAGATCCAGAGACCCCCTGCTTAACTACCACTTTAGTGAAAAAATAGTAACTCCATGCTACTCTTGGTTTCTAGCTGACTACAGACAGAACCACCTTACTTAAATAATTTTGAATTCTGAAAATAAAATCTAGACCATATCCAATTAAGAACATCTTGTTGCATAGCTGCTAAAAAGCGGGAGCGATGGAAGAGAGATGATGTTTTGTGAGCTAAACTCAATCCTTTATGTAGGCAACAGTAAAAGTTGCAAGTAAATTCACCAGTTATTAAGGACAAGAATTTGGCAGAAGCAATGAAAACATCTTACTTTCCACACAATAGCAGCTCAACACATTCGGAAAAAGAGAGCTCTCTCATGAAGCTTGCAAATGAAAATTGAAATTACTAGTGTTAATAATTTGCAAAGGCTTCTGATTCTTCACGTCCTAATCATGTAATCATTATTTATTTTTCTAGATAGCATTCCCTGGCATCTTAGAAACAAGTGCCAAAAACTGTTGCGGATTATTTTATTAATACAATTATATTGTTTAATGAAATAGTTTAACATCAGTTTTCACTGTATTTCTAAGAATTAACTAATATTATCCCTGGACATTCAAAATAAGTATTTGACACGTGGGATGCTGATATTAATTGCTTATATTTGAAGTTTGATATAAAGATCATCTACCATCAATGTTTCCCTAATTAAAGCGAAGCCTTCCTAAAGCTCAGAATCAGATAATAAATGTACAGCATACGTACTAGTGTAAGTACCAAAGACGGTGGGTGGAGGGAGAAGATATAAGTATACAGAATGTTAAATCAGGAACTAAGAATATTTATTCTACAAAAAATAGTTATTTATATGAAAAAATAGAGTTTTATTATTATTATTATTTTAATGAAATTAAATGAATTATTGAAATTACTATTATTTTTAATGAAATCTTTCTAGGGCAGAAGACAGCTTAAAAAACGACCAGGAAAATAGGATAAAAAAGAAATTCAGATGTCCCTATAGTTTTGATTCATATCAGGGTATTTATTATAAATGACTTCTCTGGATTCCTGGCATATGTATGTTTTGTATAAACACTTTGGTGTGTTCAGTTTCAGAGCAATGAAACAGTCCTTTTCAGCTTCCAACAATGCAAACGCATCGACATCATTTAAAAGACATCTCTGTAAATTATGAGTCAGAGAATGGTTTGAGAAAAAGATCTCATTTAAGCTTCATAGAAGAGGCTAGGCATGCTCCCCTGCCAAAATACTCTGCTGCAATTCAGTAAAAACTATGATGCTGGAAAAGGAAACAAATATAAAAGGGCTAATGAGAATGAGACACAGAACTGGACACTTTAACAACTTAGAAATAAAACTCAAGTTAAAAAATAACACACCTCTGTCATATGATTATAAAGATACCAACCAAGACAAAAAATATTAATAAATCTATTAAGGTAAAAGAAGCGCAGTAGAAGCAACAGTACCATTACTTAAAAAACAGATTGTGATAAGTGCTGGTTTGTCAGTTTGCTCTTAACAGTTTGATTAGGCTTTCAAACAGATTTGGAAGTGGAAAAATGGTAAATGGGAAAATGGAATGATATACCACATCGGTTATCAAAACACAGGTTCTCACAGATTCTTTGACAATTAATTTTCTAGATAAAGGAAATGCACGTTATCTGTATGAAAGAAAAGCTTTGTGCCTCTACCCTAAAATATTAGTTAAGATCAATTAAAAGCTAAATACTTGAACAGTACCTGAACTTTAAGTCAGATGAAGACTTTCTCAAAAAGAAGATAACAGCTTATAATAAAAGGAAAGCATCAGACTGGAAGCATCAGTATTTAAGGACAAGTGTTGGACTGATCCTATTTACAGGTCAGTTAATGATTTTCATACAAAAGACTGGTATGTGCTAACGTATGGACATCCTTGATAGAAAGCGCATCAAAATAATAGTAGAAGGTAAAAACGGATGATGTTGAAGGTGAAAATAACCTGAATGGGAAGAACACACAAAGTAATTCCAGTAATTCCACAGTTTATTCTCACAGTGATTTCCTAGTATTTTGGTGAATAGATACTCCCAACATCCAAAATGAAAAAAGAGTGGTTAAATAAGAAGCACCAACAAGTTTTAAGGTGGGGAGGTGGAGGGTGTGTGAAAATTGGGGAGGGGAGATGAAAAACCTACAAAGTAAAAAAGAGGACAGAGGAAAAAAAAATTATAAAATGGCATAAAAGTGTATTTAAAATACCAATTTTCTGCTTCTAAGAAGTATTTCCTAGCGAAACAATTACTCATTTTCAAGAACAGAATAAAATACAGTTTATTCTGTTGAACAAAACCTTGAAAACAGCTCGTTTGTCACTGGGAAGAGCTGGAAAAGATGCAGCTGGGCTGAGCATTAGCTGAAGAAGTAGGAGTAACATTTCACAACAAACTAGAGAAATGAAAAATGTTTACTACCAAACCACCACATCATCAAAATTGTTAGTATTTCCTAATCCTCTGTAATATATTATTTCCTTTAGTGGGAATAAAATTAAAAACAAGCTGTAACCAAACTATAAACTGATTCTTTTTAATTGAACACACTAAAATGTAATGGGTAAGTTCAGAGCCATACTGACAAGTCCATTTATTTCAGTGGAGTTAAACCTCTTTGTTACAGCTGAAGATAGTGCTACAGTAGTTTGACAATGATTTGCAAACTTCCCTTGTAAGCAGCTTTCTGTTAAGCAAGTTTCATGCTAGCTTGCAGTCCTAAGATATGCAAAGTGTAAACACAGTTTACTACTACTTCTCATTTCAGTCATATGTACTAGATATTAGAAAAAGTTTCAGATTTTTCACGGTAAATGTAAAGGAGCCCACTTCTATGATCTGTATTTCTTTAACTTTTAAACAAGTAGAAAAAGCATTTTCACAGGACTTCTACAAAGTATTATCCTAACATAAATCTTTACTTTAGACATCAGCCTCTGATTAACACCAAATGTTTTTTGAAAATTAGAAGATTCTATATACTATGAATTTCCCTTATCTATTATGGTAGTATATCTTCTTCAAAGAAGTCCACCAGATTACTTAAGCACAAACTCCCATGCCTCAGTCATTGCAGATACTTGCACGTAAATAACTACTTTGAGTCTTTCAGCTTTCCCTCAATTTTTCACAAACCTAATAATAGGTTTCTTAATACCTTTTTGATGCAATGAGGTCATGTAATGAAAAGGATGAAAAAGATTTACAGAATAAAATTAAAGAAAACAATTTCAAAGACTGTGATAAGACTATTACTGAGCTGTGCAAGGCATTCAACAACTTGTTCTCTGTTAGTTCAAAATCTATATTAACAGATTAGCTAGAATATTCTTCAGGCTGCCCCTGTGGCTCAGGTTTGTAACATTCTCTGTGTGCATACTTAAAAAGTCCTAGCAATGAAAACTACTATTACAGTATGAATCCAGTTTTTAAATAAAACGCCACTGAAGTCCAATTTAAGCAAGCACTGTGTTGTTTAGGTTTTTTGGTCATGATCCAAGAGAGATGAAAATGAAGTTCCCCCATCAAGCTGGGAGATCCATGATTTTTCTTGTTTAGATGAGTTGCTGACTGGCACTGCAGAGATGTTGCACTGGCTCTGCACCCTGGAGTTATTTTTTCTTTTCTTTTATTTTTTTTTCCCAACTCTTTTTCATTATCACTGAAGTTTTAAAAATAGAATAACAGACAGATGACTGGCTGTACACAGATACTTATATTTTATCTCAGAGTTTCATAAACTGACAGAAAGGAAAACATATTTAAATATGGATATGTTTCAAAAGAAACTAATTAAATATAGGTCATTCACCCTCTCATACCTGTTTAAACAGTTGAAGATTAACAGCAGTTTCCAGGAACTGTTTAGTAGTACTGGAACGATGCTTCACAAAACTATTCTCACAGAAAGTTATAGGCTCTCCCTAAAACAATTCAAATGGAAAAAGTTAGTTAGTAACTACAGTATATAAAAATGTTAATTTATTTAACATTCTCCATTATAAATTTATCAGTAGCAAATACATACAAAAAAATCCCTTTCGAGCAATCTTGATAAACATGCATCAAATATAAACACGGACAATAACAACAAAATTTTCATACATTTTAAATAGTTCTCAAAATACATGCTGCTGTTGAACCTCTGGTTTATGAAGCTTTAATGTCAGTCTACAAAAAACACTTCGCAAGGAAAAAGTAAGTGGTTTACACATGGTTCATGTTACCTTTATAGCACTCTTCATTAAACATTAAGGAAGTGGTTCAAAGTTTAAGGGATAGCAGGTCCTCTACTTCAAATAATTCAATATGCATTACTCTCATTCAGTGGCACACAAAATAATCAATACTAAAAAAAAAATCTAATTCAATCAAAAACAGGAATCTGTCAAATTATTTTTGAATTCTACCACAACCTGAGAATATTGACAAATACGCTACTGATTTAACAAGAAATTATTGAAATAAACATATATTTTGACATATTTTTTCCACAATACCAAAAACTACAAACTTTTTGGAACATTGCTATGGAGAAAGTCTGAACAGATCAGATTAACATTTATTACAATAATATATTTGCCCAACATGGCAAAAGCACACAGCTTATAGTTTATCAAAAACCCACATCAAAACATTTGGATGATGCAAAAAGGAAACAAGATGAACAATGAACAAAAAAATGAACAAGATGAAACAATTGAAAATTAAGTCTTTGTTGAAAATCTTACTACTGAAAAAAACACTCATTTAAAAAAAATAAAGATTTATAAATCATCACATTGGATTCTATGTTATCCATTAGTTTCTTTTATAATTTGTTGTATTCAGCATGCACAGACCACTGGAAATTACTGATGGGCATTCTCTCAAATTGTTATTCCTGTCATTACTTTGTGATAAATATTTGAAGCTTTTAGATTTAACTGAATAAATAATACGTACATTAAAAAGTTTGTGTAGTTCATGACAGACATGAACTGATTCCATTATAAAGCCAGAAGGCCTCCCATCCAAGTATACAAAACAGAGTCATCAGGTTAGAAACAATTACCAAAGGTCTTTAAGACGGAAAAATGTAATCCAACTAAATTCCACATCTAAATCTATCTCTAGGATATTTTACTACCCAAAAACTAAACACCCACAACTGAGTAAGACACCTCAGCCACTCAAAAGAAAGATCAAAGACACCTCCTATATTGCTCTTCATGCTAATAAAACAGGAGTCCTGTTGGACTCCAACTGGTAGCCACTTTGAAGACAAATTTATTCGTGCCCATTGACCACCATTGCTTTCCACTCTATCCCCTGGTTAACTTTAACTGCACATGCTACATCATGCGTTCTCCTGTCTTTCTGGCTTACTGTGCCTTTCCATGCTTCTAGAAATTCACTAAGTATTTTCTGCATGTGACCTATGTGAGTTTGGTGGGATAGCTCTAAATCACTTTCCACTGCTTTTTACACCTTGCATTGTGTTTTTAATTGGTTCAAGTAAGATCCAATGAAATGTCAAAGCAAAACCACTGTCATGTCATTTTAAAATCCTATTCTGATATCATCAAAAGCTTTACTCTTTCTAATTTTTCATGGGCATCTCCATGTATCAAAAATTTGATTTCAGCTATCTTACCACAATACTAAATTCAAAGTACCTAAAAAGAAAATAGAAGTCTAATCCTACTCAGCAAAGCACCTAAGTTCCTGCTTAACTTGTTTTTAAGTTTTATGGTCTGACTTCTTCATGGAATCCCTGGTTTTAGAAAATAATTCTCCAAGGAAGAGTTAAAAGCTATGCATTTACGTAACACAATCCTTCCCCTTTTGCAGGGTTGCTGGAATGCTGTGACATGCAAAACCATCTCAATACAGTATATGGATCAAGTCTCTGGGACAAGCACACAAGTTTTTCCACTTACTGCTTATCCAGAGATAACTGGTGAACACTGTACACATGCAGGACATGCTGCATCTGCCAAAGAGCTTGAAATGTTTGTGGTACTTTAAATAGCACTGCCTTCCTGACCCACTTTGCATTAGCTGATCTTGAGCTCCTAAGGCCTCTTGTCTTAAGAAGATGACCTCAAGCTACTTAGCAAATTCAAAGTGCATCAAAACAAATGAAACAGTCTCCAGTGAAATATGGTGGTACAAGATGTGGTGTTCCTGAGGGCAGACTCTCTTCTCAGTTCAGTTGTTCTTCCAAAAAATTTCAAGACAGCAAATGAAAAAAAAAAATCCATATTTACATATTTCTTTACACAACAAACAATTTCTGAAAATACAGAGGCTATGTGGGAGTGCAAAACCGACTAGATGATGGTTCACAACACACTATTATGAAACTTTAAATTTAGGACCAAAGAGTAAAAATAGTATCATTATCAAGATACACTCCTTAGAATAATAAAAAGCAAGCAAAGTCTCCACTGCCACTTTCCCAAATGTCTAGGGAAAGATGAAAGACAGAAGAGGTTATCTCCCAGTAAAAGAGCAAACAGACTATTGCTCTCCCTTTCACAACAGCCTAGGAAGAAAGCACAATCAGTTCTACTTGATGGCACCTCTCCTGCCTGAGCCATGTAGCAGAATGCCAGGAAATGGTAGTTCAACACACATTTTTAGTGCATGGCTGTATTATTTTCCCAAATACTTTTCTTTATTACTGGGTGCTTAAGATATTTAATAAGTACATATGCATCAGTACATCTGTTGCCTTATCAGTAAAGTTCAGAAACAGAATAACCAAAGCTATTCTGTAACTGAAAATATATTGAGATATATAAAGGGTTCACGTCCCAAAGCCATCCGTGTTATTTTAACCTACTGATAGAAAGTTAGCTTTAAAAAATTGAATGAGCTTAAAAGCTTCCACCTATTCAGCACATGAAAATAAGAAAAAACATCGAAACCTGTAGAAATTCCAGACTGTTTTCTGGGTATCTGCTGTAACTACTGAAATTCCATTAAATAACACGGATAACTTCTCTCTCTTTAATTTGCTCCATACTCTAAGCAACAAAATTGCTTTCCAAGTAAAACTTTAACAAATCTTCAAGATTATTACTGTAAACATTAGGGATTTTGAAGTGTTATTTTAAAATGAAAATATTTATTCAAATACACAAAAATAGGTTTAGGACATAAAGCTTGTAACATTCTTGTTTCTGCAAATACAGCTGGATACCTTTAGAAACACTGAGTTTTGGAGGAATCCTCCACTGATATTTAACTACTACACCATCAAATGGCCCTTTCTGTATTGATCTACAATGTACTTTCAAAACAAGTTCGATCAAAACCCAGTAGGGACTCTATACTGAAAAGTAGATAGCTAATACTCAGACCAAACAATCCATGCCCAAACAAGATATCCGTCCTTTTAACAACAGTTGCTATAGAATTTTCCTCCCCTTTCATAGCTTGCCACACGCAGCAGGCATTTTTCACTCTAAGCTACATTCACAGTTTAAGCAAGCTATTTATGCGGACCTCAATGGAACAGGAACACAGAGAGCTAAAACTGTGCGGTATTTTTAAAAGAAAAAGTAATCTTGATTAGAAGGTATGCTTAACTTTAAAAAGGAGAGTGCACATTTTAATTATTTCAGAAAATATTCATATCTTTCTAGCATGAAATGACTTGCATTAACTATTTGTACTATTGCTATAATTAGTACAGTTTCATATGGTAGTTCTTGCTTATTACAAAAAAAGAGCATAAGGTAGGTATAACTTCCTTTGTATTGCATCATTTATCAAAAAAAAAGCTTTAATCACCATGACTTATTTACACTAATATTCTTATTTTTACATGGAAATTCCTCTGTTTGAAAGCAAGGAAGTAAAAAGATGAAATTTCAGCTGTTGGCCTGAAATACAAAGATAAACGTCCAGGGAATAACAGAGTATGACTTAAATACTCATTCTACTTAGAAAGGTCCCATTTAAAATTGCAAACAAATTACTCCAAAATTTGCACATTTCTTGCTATCATCAATTCTGATGAGCCGATACTTTCTGCAGTCACAATTAAACCCTACTAACACTGCTAATAACTTGTATATTCAATAACAGACCAATACGGTCCTTAATACAAATTTGGCTTTTAACACAAAGTTCTTATGGAAGTGACAATGAAGAGGCATAACAGATATTATACGGAATGGCTCTGTATTTAAACTCAAACTATGTTCTGGCATTTTAATACTCTTTCTTCTGTTTCTGCACCCTACTGTACTTTTTATGCCTAACTCTTGCAGAATAGACAAACTAATCATGTTCACTTCAAGACACCTGTCCTCAAAAGGTTTCATTCTGAAAATTACAAGCAATCATTGCGTACATATTTCCAGGCATTCAGGTACATTCTGAATCTTAAAATATCTTTTTTTTTCTATAATATAAAATTTAATTACATTATTTTGCTTTCTTGCTTATCTAATACAAAGCTGGATCTATTGGAGCATTGATGTCATTAGTTTAAAAAGTGTCCGTACTGGCCCAAAGCACTCCAGTTAGCATTCAATTAAAGTGAGGTCTGACAGGTTGTGCTATCTCCAAGGTGGAAGCTTACCCATCCCCCTGGTGTGCTGATCAGACTATGAACTCCTGCTGCCAAGAATTCCAAACCATGCCATTAGCCTTTGCTCTTCGTTTCTTAATTTCTGATGATGGATGTTACAACTATCATAACTTAAACCAAAGTTATCCCAGTTTATTTCTTTTGGTTCAACATCAGTAACATCAAGAGCTTTCATGAATTTTTCTCCAAAAGAGGAAGTGATTTTTTTTTCCAATGGCTATTTTTTGCTAGCTAATTCTTGAAGAAAATTCAGTTCCTCAAAAGTAGAAAATAACATTGCTTCTTATATTCTACAGTCTTTCAATAGATATGTCTTAAAGAATAAGATTTATTTGAAATAAATTCGAAACGTATTTGTCTTGTCATGATGGATTTTATTTTATAATCAGACCTGCATTTCCTCCTGGTGTTTGCTTTGTTCATCTTCCCAATGTTGTTAAAATTAATCTCTATTTTGATGAATACTTTTACACTCATTATTATTTTTCTTCTCCTTCCCCAATCTCTCACCTACCCTTCCATCTCTAGCCATAGATTGTCAGTGGAATATTGCCTGTTAAAGAATTTCTACACCACACGGTGCTTTATTATCTGACCATATGGTATATATTTAATAGAAAAAAAAAAAATCTAGCCTTTTCTGTCACCTGCAAGGTTTCCACAAGTTCATTTGTAAGGCCAACTTTCATTAGCCATCATAATGTTGCTAAAATTGTTGCTAAAAGTCTTACGAGGAGCGGCTGAGGGAGCTGGGCTTGTTCAGCCTGGAGAAAAGGAGGCTCAGGGGCGACCTTATCGCTCTCTACAGGTACCTCAAGGGAGGCTGTAGCGAGGTGGGGGTTGGTCTGTTCTCCCACGTGCCTGGTGACGGGACGAGGGGGAATGGGCTTAAGTTGCGCCAGGGGAGTTTTAGGTTGGATCTTAGGAAGAACTTCTTTACCGAAAGGGTTGTTAGACATTGGAACGGGCTGCCCAGGGAAGTGGTGGAGTCACCACCCTTGGAGGTCTTTAAAAGCCGTTTAGATGTAGAGCTTAGGGATATGGTTTAGTGGGGACTGTTAGTGTTAGGTCAGAGGTTGGACTTGATGATCTTGAGGTCTCTTCCAACCTAGAAATTCTGTGATTCTGTGAAAATGTTTGACTGTCATGGCATTCATCTGATACAAACAAAAGTGCCTGAAAACTACCTACAAAGAATGAGTAAAGTAAAAAAAAGCTAAGAAAAAAAACAACACACACAATATTGCCCATACATTGGATTGACAAAATGACACAAGCCGCACAATTATAAACTTTGTATTTAACTCCCACCTCTGCCTGCAATTATGAAACATGCAATATGATAATAATAAATCATAATGATAAATTCCCAAATGCTGGACTACTTAAGGGAAACAGGAGCAACAAAAAGTTCAAGGCTAAGCTGTGACTACCCAAGCTAAATATAATTTTGATTTGTATATGCATCTATACAGTATAAGGAGCACTTCTGACACAATACTCTGATCATTGCAATGTCTCAGCAGGGACAGACTCGAGATCAGAACTCTTCGTGATCACTGACATTGCAAATCACGCTATGGCTCCTACTGCAGCTGCTAGCTAGGCTAATACAACAACATACTCATATTCCACTGGGAAAATTTTCTTCTGAATACACGGATTATTTTTCAGCCATTCATCAAATGGCAGTGACGTCAAAGATGAAAATCTGTTTAATTTTCATTTTCTTTTCCCTATCAAAATCTTGTAATGGTGATGAGATAGTAAAACAGGCTATAAAAACAATTTTTCCAGTCATCCTCCTCTATCATGCATGAACTAGATTCCTTCTGTATTAAAGTAAACCAGAAAATGAGCTTCAGCTAGTGTAGGTATTCAGCAGTCAACACTAAAATAAGACCCACAATAATGCTAGGAATGGACAGTGTGTGGATGCCAGGTCCTTAGCACCAACTGTACCGATTTACTCTACAGATCCACTATTATTATGCAGTAGTTTCTAATGTAAAATGCAACTTCTTATAAAAATATTTTTGGCACTTATATCAAATTTGATTTCTCTTTTTTAATTCAGTATCGTGATTAAATTGTACAAAACAACTATTTCTGCTTTTCTTGGAAACTTTTACTGCATTTATTACCATGTATTACATTAAAAAAATATTATCACCTATATGTATTGTGTGTCATAATTCCTGCCTGTATTAGTCAAATTTTCCATATGGTCTTTTGGAGTCCCATGAACTCCTTTCAAGACCCCTGAAGCTTCCCATTTTCCCTTTCACCAATCACATTATTTTCAATAATTGCTAGACGTTTGTTCAAGACATATTGCTATACCAAGGAGAATCTGTCCTATGCTGAAAACAAACAGTTGCACAGAATGAGTGTTCAGTGTGATGAACAGCGTTTGGAGCGAAGAGAAGTGTTGGATGAGTACAGACACTATCAAAGCTGTTCTTTACTCAAAGTGAATATTAATGACAGTTGTTTCATGTTTCAAGTTAAAATCATACAGAACACTCTGTTGCAAGGAAAATAGTTCACATAAACATATTTTTTAGCTTACAAGCAAGCAAAAACTATCCAAACACAGTTTTATTTTTCATTAGAATGTTTGCGATCCTAAAAATGGTACCCCAAAACCTCTTAGGTCTTGATTTTGAAATTATGACAAGTTTATTTATAGCAAAAGTATTTCAAAACTCTATAAAAAATATTCTCATTCAGGTATACCCCTTACATAGTTTCTATGTGAATGCTATTTCACACAGTTTCTACGTGAATGCTCCAGAAAGAATGTAAATAAAGTCCATAAGTTTGATTTAGATTTTCCATATTAGATCTAGCATCATGGACTCCAAGACAAAAGATAGTATTTTCCTTGCAATACCAATTCACATGTCCTAAGATTCCTGACAAAGTCCCAATACAGCCAAACGGGATCAGATTTTTTGAACCTCCTTGCCGAACAACCAAGAGACAATTCCTCTTAGTGTCTACTAATCTGGAGTTTTCCTATCACAACAAAAATTCTGTAAAATACTATTAGTTAACACAATGTGAACACAGCTCAAAATAACTTAGACTTTTTTTTTTTTTTTTTTTTTAATAAATATACACAGTCTTTGTCTTTGGACAAGTTGATGCCAATCCAAGATATGATGGTATTTACCAGCAGACAGTATTCTGAAATAACATATTTATTAAAAATAAACAAACAAACAAACAAACCTCCATTAGGCCACAACAGTTTCATAAATACCTTCTCTTATATGTAATTAGTGAAGCCAAAAAAAATGCAAAAGAATAATGCAGAAAGAAAGACTGTAAAGACCACTTTGACAAATGTTTGCTAGCTGAAATGATATATGGTGCACTACTTCCAACACAATGCAAATGTACATCTTTCAAATATGGCAGCAGAAACTAAAATAAAATGGAAAGCAGAGCTGAATTCAAGAGGTGCTAACCAGAAAACTAAAGAACTTGCATTCAGTTCAACAAACTTACTGTAATATAACGCACTGGCTCCAGCCTTTTTCTGATCAGAACAGTGGTTAAGGCTATCAGCCAGACTGACATAATTCTGTTTGCACACATTGAACATAGACTAAGATACCTTTTGATGTAACTGCTTGTAGTGTGAACTGCCATGAGTTGACACTGACCAGTGTCTTCACCTATAGACTAAGGGACCAATTATATAACCCCTTCCAGAGCAGTGTCAGGTAACGCCAGTATAGAATAAACTACAACTGTTTTGTTGAAATGGTTGATTTTAATGAAACTCATACTGTGTTGTACTCATGATTTTGAAAACAGATACAGTTGTTTCAATATACTACTATGCAAACCGATTTTCCACATTAAAAGAAAACTATAATAATTGTCAAATACACATACTTGGACTAAACCCTTAAATACTACTTCATTTCTACATGGGTTACCTTTTTATCTCAATAGTTTTCTAATGTTTGTTAGTGGCATAGACAACTAGGGTGTAAAATGCTCATGTCAAAAAAAGACCACCTCTAAGAGAACCACTTGAGTAGAAAGAAGACCCTGCCATGCTGTATTTCCTCCAGAAATATATCTCATCTGATAATAATGACCATTCTATCCATTTCCATCAAGGAACACTGCACAGTTCCCTGCCCAAGGGATTCAGCCAACAGCATTTCCATGCATTTTTATCAAATAAAATTGCTATCAGTAGTTTGCAAATATCATACAAAACTAATTTGAAATTAACCTCCAAGTTGTTTCTGATGAATTATTTTATCATCTAGTAGGCTCAGTATGTGCCACCCTCAAAAACCAGAAAGGATGAGAGCCCTAACACATTAACCTACTGAGTACCAGCAAAACCTCAGACATACAAGCTCTGGTGGGATGGATTGGGTTTTCATTTCTCCTGTCTTCTCAGTGGAATCAAGATAAGTGTATCAAAGTAGAGATGTGTGTTTGACTCATCATATCTGGCTTCTGCTAGTAAATAATAACAACAACAAAAAAAACCTTCTGGCCTCAAACACAGCAAATTCTCTGTATGAAGTACAGAGAAAATTGAGTCTCTGTAAGGCACAACCTCTTCAGTTCTTCAGCACATTAAACAAGGTAAACTGTAAGTATTTTCATTAATACAATCCAATTTTATACTAAATAAATTCTAGAAGTGATACAAATAAAAAATAGTTGACTTTGGACAGCTATTCATTTTTCAGTACAACTCACCATCAGGAGGTTGTAGTGTCTTCTAAATTGCCAGCACATCTTTTGCTCAAGGTTAAGATTTAAAACATTTTCAGATTGGGATAATACATCATATTTTTCCTGCAAAAGAATGAGCCTGCGCTCTTGTAAATTAAGGAAAATAGTAGTCGTCTTACTGGTTTGTATCTTAGTGCATCTCTGTAGGATCCAAACAGTGCTGCCTGTGCCCGAAGAAAGGCCTTGGCTACTCCATCACCCGTAGCTGTAGACTGCTTTTTCAGTTTATTTTTCAAGGCCGAGACCTGCATGACAGAGTGGAACAGTTAAATTAACACCTCAGAAATTGGTACAGCGAGGTATGAACCCAATCAGCAGGCAAACCATGGTGTCTACAGGTCAGCCAAAAATTCATCCTCCTCCTTGATAGCTTATCTTTTTAACTGCAAAGAGCACCTGCTGGTCTGTTAATTGAAATGAAGGCAGGGGATGATGGTAGAGTGCTAATGCAAATTGGTTTATGCTCTCTTTTTTTCCCAAGGCCTCTTGACATAAATAAGCTTAATTATTTTACAGTAAACTGCATGTGAGCCACTTTTCTGCAGATCTTTCTCTGATCATAAAATTTACCTTCTCATTTTGAATAAAGACAGTTGGATATTTTTTATTTATATTAAGAAGGATAATTTTTAAGTATTCCTTAATGCTAACTTACAATTCTGTTTTGGGGATTTTTTTTTTTTAAATATCAAATTACTATCTTACATGATTTCTCAAGCACCATGGGAGTAGCTGCTACTGCTGTCAAACAGTTGAGAAAAGTTTGTGTAAATTCAGTGGTACATTATTGTTAGAATTGTCCTTGAAGATAAAACATATGAAAGGGAAAAGAAAAAAAAAAAAAATGTGTTCTTATACAAAAACTAAAACTAAAAGCTAAAACAAAATATTAAAAAAGCTGTTCTTATTTTAGTGCGTGACATGTTTTTGGAAGGAGGTCTCTATTTTCCTTTTCTAGGCATAGATGGCTATTACTCGGAGGTTCTGGAGAAAGATCTTATAATTCTGAAATTATTAGAGGACTTTATTTAAAAGATATGTGGAATTACACTCAGTTATAGTTTTATTCAACTAATTAGCAAGATGAGGGGTATCTGGAGAAATAAGCCAACTCCAATTATGTTGAATATAAGTTTCTACCTCCCTTTCTATTGCAGTATAACCATGAAAGCAATATTTTTGTCATTAAATACTATACGAAGTACCATTTAGAGTTACTCTTTAAACAGAACATTATAAGCACAAACTACGAGCAAAACAGCTTTCACTCTTTTAGAAATGTATGCAAAAATGAAAATCTTTTTGTTTCTTTATGCAAGCAGTCATGACTGCTCTTGTAGATGATGATTGTAATTGAAGTGTCAACCTAATTAACAACTAAACTTTGAATAATGCTAATGAGAACTGAACATGGCATCAGAGAAAAGACCAGCTCTACAGGTGATAAACCTTCACAGTAGTGACATTTTCCAGTGTAAAGTCACAGTTACTGTGATCTGATCAAAGAGAGAGACCCCCATTGGGTCCAATTATAACTATAGTTTTGAAAAAAAAATTATTGAGTTATGATGTTCATAATCTATGCAGAAAGGCCTTTACAGTATAGGTCTTTTCCCCATAGCTGTGATCTTTTCAATTTATATCCAAGCTCCATAGATCTAGATAAAAGTTTAGAGCCTGATTCGTTTAGCCCATGGATAGCATACACCAAGGCTCATTTACGTTTTTCCCTTATACCTCAAAAGAAAAAAGAAAAAAAAATTCTGAGTACAAAAAGCAGTTAAGGAGTTCAAGGCTGAAAAAACAAATGCATGTTATTTTCTTTGTTCTGTACTTTATGATTATTTTAAGGTTGTTAAAAATTAGGTTTATTTAATTTTGAGGGCAATAAATTGGGGAATGCACTTTGTATAAGGAAAATCTGCCCATCAGTGTTAGCTCAGTTTCACTAAAAGAAAAACAGAAACATGAGGTCAAAAAATGAATTCTCAACCTTTAGAAAGTTGTCTCTGTCATGATGAACAAAGCAGCTTAAACATGAAAGAATTTCCTTTTCCATCTACTTTCTCACAAATCTACAGTCTTCTACATTATATCTGGTATTTAATGATGTGAAAAAAGTCAATTTTTATACTCATAATCTTACACTAGAAGTTTGTTTCATAAAAAAAAAAAAGATCTCGTGCATACTCTATGAGAAAATATAACTGGTATATTTACATTAAATAATTTTTGTGAAGTGATTGTTAGAATTCAGTAGCTTTTTTAAAAAAAGGGATCGTTTGTTTTGTTTTTCTTTAAAGCAGAAAAATTGTTCAATGCTATCTGTTCAAAAATGTAATAACAACTAGAACTCTGAAATTTAACTTGCAAAATGTATTTGAAAATCCTTTCAGCTACCAGGTCATATATTTCCCCAAAGACATGTGTCAAATGGTGTGACATGATCAAATGATAAAGAGTTTGAGAAATACTTCTAAAAGAATGTGGATAGCTATCTTGAATTTAAGCTACTTCATATTCGTAGTGGTAGTGTTCTAGATCTAAGGTAATCATGGGCTTATATGTTGTGTTGGTCAGAAGCGAACTATCAGTATTTTTTAGGACTGTTTTCAAATTAAGTGAAAAATAATTGCTTCCTCATACAGTCCCACAATGAATTGGAAACACATGACCTTTCTTATCATTCAGCTACAGGGACACTCAAAAAAGGGGAACAAATGTCCTCTTCACCTGAAATAATTTTACAGCACCATGTTACAACTGAGTTTCAGTTTCTGTTTCAATGGTGATAAAATCAAATCTCCCTGTAAATTGACATTTAGACAATTCTTCTAACCCCAGCATAGGCTCTACCTATATATACACACGTAAACAGGGAGTAGGCTTCATACATTCATACAGTTGGCGACACAGTGTCGGTGAAGAAGCTTCTGATGGATCGGTATTAATGGAAATAGCAAAAATAAGACAGAAAGGAGGATCACAACTTGGCTGCAATCACTTGTTTCTAGGATAATCAATATTTAGTGTCTTTCCTTACGGATGGATAAAAAGTTGACTGGATACTCCTCCCTGTGTCATTCTTGGAGGTAAGGGCACAATGCACATAACTAGTAAAGACCAAAGAGCAGAAGTGGATATATTTTAACTGAAAGAAAAAAGATGTTATGCTGGGCACTGAAAGTTTGGGGAAATTATGGCAAACACGAGAAGGTAAGAGAGAACAGTGAAAAAGATGATGTAGAGCAGGGGAATTACAAGACAAAGCAAGGAAAAAGGATTTTCTGTTGTTTTGTTTTTGTTTTTTTTTTTCAATTTTCTCGGGCCTTATATACCCTAACATAAATCAATATCAGGATGCTTTAGACAAATATATATTAAAAAGAACAACAGAAATAAAATAAAAAAAAAAAATCTACCAGTTTACTGCAGTACTGGTACATTATTATTTCAACAACATTAAGAACATCCCAATGGACTGTCAGCTTGAAGGCAGGAGGTTCCAGCACAAATGTGCAGGAACGCTACCCAGTCAGGAGCTGCAATACCAGGCTGCTATCCTGGAGTGAGTTCTGGCCTCAGGAAGATTGTGCTGGAGTTCAAAAAGTTTCTCCAGCCTTGATTTCCCAGTCAGCAGAGCCGGAGCCCTTGCTGAAGCACCCTTGAAGCACCCTTACTGCCTGCCTGCCCGCCCGGGTTCCTTCAACCTGAAGTCAGCAAACGCAGACATGCTTAGCAAACCACCGGGTGACAGCAAAGCCAAGCTGCCCGTCTGGGTAGGCTGCCTGCAAATCCTCCACAGTTTAACCACAGACAGAATGATAATCAGTTACTGCAGCCAACATAGTAGGGACAGATACGAGAATGGGTGCTTTGAACTACTTACGAGGACTCGGTGCACCGCCAAGGGAGTGTGAGCCCCCTTTAGGTGATGCCATGGTGGCAGAATAAATTGTTCTTAAAATTTCAAAGAAAACACACAGTACTGACATGAAGCCGAAAAACACCCAAGTGGCATCCTTACAGCAGTATTTTCCTTATATAATCCATCTACCTATCTATGATTAGGAATGCCTGACTCTTTTTCTCCGTTTTTTTTTCTGTGACTTAAGCAGAATTAGCCTTTTGAAAAGTTTAAAAATACAGAACTAGAAACAAATAAACAACAGGGGTTAGAATTCTGTTAATTTTTTTTTTTTTCCTGTGAGGCACTAATGATCTGTTTCAGAAATTGTATTATTAATTTACACTAGAAGCAAAATGTTTTTGTCTTCTCCTAGCAACTGCTTGTCATAGGAAGGTGACTTCATTGGACTGTTAAACACTACCAATGAAGAGCAATCAGAGCTTTGGGAAGGACTAAATCAATAGAATAGTCTTTCAGAGATTTAGGAAGTCATGTGGTTTGCATGTGGCTTTGCTTTCATACATAAAAAGTATATGAAAAATGTCAAAACATATTGTATTGGGCATTGAAAAAAAGAAGCATAATTTTTTAAAATAGTCACCCTATAATCCTTTTCAAGTTTCCAAAATACAATTACCCGATCAGAAACCAGACATGACTAATACCTCTTCAATATTCATGTGAGTAGAATAATAGAAGGACCCACAAAAGTTAAAAAAACAAATTCATAAAATGATATAACTATTAATCAAAGCCCTTCTTCCTGCAAAAGCTTAAGCACACGTATAAATTTAAGCCTGTACAGAAACATTCAAAAGATTTGTGCCGTAAGGAATGCAGAGCCATGCAGTGTGATTCCCAACAACTACCGGAGCTCTGAAAAAAATATACCCAGGTATTTCTCTCGTATCAGTGACAGTTATTATGCTTTACATTATTTTCCAGTGTTCCCCATCAGATCAGGTCACTGTAAAAGTAAAAGCACACTCTCAATAGCAAAAAGTAGGAAGTGGCAGAGAAAAGAAACAAAACAAGACAGTACAATAAAATGGAATCTGAGTTGATTTAAATCGATGTCGTTAATGAAAGAGCTTCTACATACTTGATATTATCTATACACACAGGATTTAGGCATCTCAGCTAGCCCTCCAGCATCTAATCAAAAATACTCATTATCTACCTAAATGCAAATGTTTTCAAAACTAGTTGCATTTTTCAATCTGATGGTCTAGTTTCTAAAATTATATCTAGGTTCAACAGAATCTCAAACAACTCATTTGAGATTCAGCATAAACAGTTGTTTCATAACATTGCAAACATTGCTGCCTGCTTTGAGTTTCTAAAATATATTAGTAATATTTTGAGTATCTTCTAATGGAAAAACTAAATTATGGTCTTTAAATTTTGCCAACATTTTGTTTAGTTGCAATGTTACATGCTGCTAGTTATTTCTGAAAATACAATGATTAATGGCACTGAAAAAAAAAAAATACAAAAAAAAAATCTCAATAATTATTTTGTAAAGTAGCTGGTTAATTTTCAACATGAATTACAGCTAATTTCTCAAATGCTACCTTCAAAATAGCGATGTTCATCGCCCAATTTGTGTTGTTAAAATACTGTGACTTTTGGAATCTCAATAGAAAAACTCAAAAAAACCCTTTGAATTCTGTCCTGTATCAGTGTATATGTACAACATGCTATGAAGGCTATGCATCTTTCAACAGCTCTGTAGATTCCACAGTTAACATTTAACAAACACAGAAGATGCTAATATGCTATAAAGCCCATTGTTTTCTGAAAATCACTTATAAAATCACTTTATAAAAGTTCTGCTTAAAGTCTATTGTGAATTGAGTAAGATTAGCTTGCTAAATGTTCTAACTGTGATAACCTCAATTCTCCAAGATTTTTCTGAAAGTGTTCAAATTGAGAAAAGGACTAATCTGTTTGTCAGAGGTAATTGCAAGCAGGTATTGCAGAATCAGGCCCAAGGTTTATAAATGTATAAGCGTCTATAGTCTGCACTAATTTATATACATCACAAATGTTCTTTTTCTACTGTCTTACTCTATTAAAGTGGTGATCTATGTATTATTGCGTTAGGAAATTTACTCCCACAGAAGCAGCTACTTATTTTCATTTTTTAATTAAAAAATAATAGACAAATTCACAGTGAAATGATTAAATTTAAAAACAAGTGTTCTTGTCAGAAGAGAGGGGAAAAGAGGGTTTTTCCCCCCTCTAAGAAAACAAAGGATTCCTGAAAGTCTTGCACTGATTTATTTTTCCAATTTTAAATACCTTAGGAGTAGCGGAACTGCTACTGGCATGGTAGTATTTCTAACAGTCAATAAATCTAAAATATTATGTGTGAATATTGGAATGAAGCCATTAAGAAGATTACAGCATGCAACGCAGCAGAGGGTCCGCATGAAAAAAGGACTGGTAATTCAGGACAACTGTGACCACTGACCTTTGCACAGTCACGACCACTGGTCAGTCTGACAGAATAATAGAGTTCACATGCATAGAAAGTCATCTAGCCTGTAACTATAATTTAAATACTTAAGTGAATGATTTAAAAATGCCTTTAAATCTCAGTTAATTTATTATGCAGTTTATTAGATAATGTTATATAGTAATGTTTTTCGATCTTGAATTTATCTTGAAAAAATTCACAATGGGAACATTTTCATAGACACATTACTTATACATGGGTAAACTATTAAGTACCTCTGCAGTGAGGACATCATCAGGCATACTGATCAAGGAAAGAATTTACTCAGTTTCCTTCAGACAGAAGAAACAGTTTTAGAGAAGTCTTTGAAAAATATTGCATTTCTTTTGTTAGGCTGTTAATCTATCTGGAATCAATTTTTCAAAGGGATGAGAGCTTCTTTTATATTTTCAGTTCTTCATCCTATTTTAACACCCTTCATTGGTACTCCTGCTTATTACATTTTTTCATCAGAAGTTTTACCACCTTTGTACGTATGCTTACAAGTCTTATTTATATAAGCTAAAATATTTCACGTATGTAAGCATCTGACATCTGCTCTAATGCTTTAAGTTTAACTTACCATTTTGATTCTACAGTCTTACATCGTATACATTTTAACCCAGATGTTAGCAGTTGCATTGTCCCTGCTGAACGCAGAAGTCAAGCGTGCTGTCATTTTATGAGCCAAAACCCAGACACTGTCTTTGTTTCTAGCTTTTCCAACTATAATATTATGTTTTCCATTATTTTTTTTTATTTACTGATTGAAGTAGAGAAAGAGATGGGATTACTTAAATTAAAAGCTTCACTGTAAAATCAAAAAAAAAAAAGTTCTACAAGGATATTTTGCGTAAAGCACTGTTAGGTTTTGTTCAATATTAGATATGGAATGAAATATTGTAAGTCTACTGCATAATCTGCACTCTTAGATAACCTCCATTAACATTAATAATAGTAACTTCTACACATCATGGGGAAAAACATACTCCTGAAATTATGAAGGACTGTTGCCCCTATTTTTTCATGCTAGCCTATTCATTTAGAGATCATTTTGACATGCAGCTGTAAGATACATGAGGTCCCCCTCATTGAACAAACATCCATTTTTATTTTTTTTTACTGTTCGAAGGACCTCCAGCTACACATCTAGTATGTTACTGATGATGCCTCATTCTCAATTCTACATCTAGTTATTATTTGACAAGAGGTACGTACCTCCATGACATTATAACCTCAACCTTTTACACTGAATGCAAAGTCAGTTAAAATTAACAACACACCAGAAAATAACTATTTTTTACTTCAGTTATTATTTACTTCAGCTGTACAATAGAGTACACTCAGAATTATTGTATGTGTACATACTTTTTCACAGATCAGTGTAAAATCACATAACAGCAGAATATTTTTTACATAATCAAAGTCAATTTCTTTCACATTTCTGAACTACAGTTGATAATGAATCAAGAGGAAGACTGACCAGACAATCTACAAAAAAATTTAGGTTTTAATACTATTATAATCAAAGAGGACTGATATTAATATAATCAAGAGTTTGATTTCTGTTGTTCCATATACATACAAATTAGCAATACAAAAGACATAGTATTTCAGTCCAATGCCTCACTTTGATTAAGACAGATTGTTTTAATGATTCACATTTCAGAAAATGTAGCTCTGATTTCACATTTTGATACAAAATTATTTGTTCTGACAATTTTTGATAGCTTGAGCATCTATAGCTAAATAATCAAAATAGTGATTTCACACTGATACTCTTTCAGAGCTCTATTGGGAAAACCAAGGTAAGTGAATTTTACGACTATTTAAAATGATATACAGAACATGTTCCCCTATAGGCAATAGGAGAAAAAAAAAAAAAAAAAAAAGAAGGGGGGGGACCCTCTGCAAGATCAAAGTCCAGAAAGAACTGGCACTTAATTTATCATCCTTTACAGACAAAAGACAGTTTTCGTCATTTCAAAAGGATCAGATGTCTTTTATGACAAACTGGGTTTGCAGTTTAATTTACAAATAGAATTCTAAGTAAGCAGTCTTTGCTCTGCCAAAGCAAATGACAAACAGTATAGGTTTTCATTCACGCAGCCCTCAGCAGGATAGAAGAGATTAAAATAAAACTGAAATAATTTAGAGAAAACAAATAAATGTTTCAGAAAGTTGAAGAAGATCAAAGCCTGAATTTTCTGACCCCAACTGTACAAGCATTTCTTATTATATTGACCAGTGCCATCAGATCATTAATTAAAAGGAAAGCGCTGGCAGGTGGCAGGGAAGCAGAAGCCGATAATTGGCCCCCTTCTTCTTTTTGCCTTCAAAAACTCTCTCGTTCTTTTGCAAGACATGCCACTAGGCAGACAGAAATGCCTACTTTGTAATATAATGATTAAGATGAGATGAAGAGACTCTTGCGTTTAAAGCAGCTATGCCTAATGAATGCAGCTAGCTTTATAATTATGATCCTACTTTTACAATAAGGAATATGATGTTCCATTCAACATCTCTTCAACTGTCAGAAATGTAAAATCTCAGATATAGGGGTCTATAGTTGCTGCTTTTTACCCCCTTATTCTTTTTACAGCAGTTAGCAAAAACAGGCAAAAATAGCTAGTAGTAATCCAAGCATCCATTTAAGAAGAAAAAAAAAAAAAAAAAAAAAAAAAGAAATATCTGTAAGACTCACCACTTCACCAGGTAGGTTGTTCAGGTCATTAAAAGGATTTTCTAGAGTGTTTGTGTCAACATTTAGCAAAACCACATCCTCCAGCGATCTATTCTTTACTCTCTGTAGAAGGAAAAAATAGTGGAAAAGCATTTTACTATGGCATTCTCCTGAATCCTCCTTTTTATTATAATGGCTAGATTAAAAATCTTGATTTTACGAAGGATAATAATAGCAAAAGCAAGATTTTGAGCTTTAGTTGTAGGATCTGAATTAGACAGAAGAGTCAAAATAGATTTTAAAAACACTTCCTTTTCATCAAACACTAAGGCTATATTAATAACCTCTGAAATACACACACGTTGAAGAAATTAATTCCTGAAAACCAAGAATTATGCAAAACAGTAAAGTATACTGTGTATATATTTTATATATATATATATATATATTTATAAGAACCTTTTATTCTTTCATATTTGTGAAAATCAGATAGGATCATATAATCAGATTAAAAGCAGAGCAAACTAAGTAATTATTTGCCAATTTATCCCGTTACAGGTATGTGATGGCTACTAGTATTAAAGAAGAATGGATGAAACAATCTTTCATCAGTGGACTAGCAGGTAAGAACTACACCATTTTTTCCTTCCAGGGGAAAAAACAAACAAACAAAGAAACAAAAAAACTCTTTTAACTCTTTTCTACATCGTCCTACAGTAAAATGCAGTATTATGGTCCAGAAAATAATTTCAGAAAGAATAATCTGAAAATAAAATCATTGGATTCTTTTCAGGTGTGTTATTTTCTGATAGAATACAGAAAACGATCCTAATCAAGAGATTACAATCAATGTATATAGATCATAAGAACTAGGTTTAAAGAGAACAGAAGGTTATGCCTAGTTAAGAAGTGTACATGATAGAAGGCTCTTTTTTAGAAACACAAAGGTGCTAGGTGCTCAGTCTGGGGGAGAACCTACGTCATTGGTTTAGCAAATGGGAATTCATCCTCAGAAGTTGCTTTAGCAGAAGTATGAAATGAATGAATGAATGATCTCTTCTGCATTATAACCAGACTACACATGTAGGCCTAACCGTGTCATTAAATGGTTATGGAAAAAGATAAAGCAATTTATTTATTTATATATTTTATGACCCTACTACTTCTCAGCACTCAGGTGGGATTTATTATTTTGTTGTATGTTTAGATCTGGAAAGGCTACCTCTTGTTTTTTGACAAAAATTACTGTTTTCTAAATGAATAGTTGTGAATGTTATGGGATTTATGTTAGACTCAAATTTTCAGAGGAAGAGGAATGCAAGTTAGCTAGGAAATCAGAATGATGATGGCCCCAGAGGTTTTTATTACTATTATAGGAAAAATCTGATATGTTGTTGTACCACTAAGAAAGGCACAAAAAAAAAAAAATCATTGAGCTATTAAAGAGACATAGAAATAAATCATGAGGTAGAGCTTGTATGTCTCTATAAAGCACTTCAAAAGTATAATTTCAAAGAGAGACAATTTTATTTTTTAAAGCTTCTGAAAGTTAACTTTTGCAATTTTGATTGTAAAAAACGGATTTTTTTCTGTAGCATTTCCATTAAAATTATCAATTATAGCACAAACGCCTCATGCTTATCAGTACTCAGAAGTATATGGTAAACTTACCTCTATCAAGCTTAAGTGAACGCCAATTAGATAAGGCATTGGTGCACTGAAGAAAAAAGACAAAACAATCAAATTATCTTTTAACTACAACTATTCATAAACCAAAACGTATTTAAAATCTTGGCTTGTACTGTGTCTAGTTAACATCCACTGTGTAAGCTTGTATTACATGTATACAGGTGCTCTTTCAGCTCTAGCTGAAAGAAAATATCTTTTTTACTGTGTAATAAATTTCTCATTTCCAATTTGAGTAAGACAAGGCATCATATTCTCAAAATAAAACAATTATCCACACAGACTCTGGAATGAGACCTCCTGCAGTATGCAAGCAGGAAAGTGAACTAGTCAGGATAATTTATCATGGTTTTCTATAATCTTCTCTTTCTTCCACTAAACTGATAAAGAATATATTCACTATCCAGTGTTGGAAGGAAAAAAGCATCCAAGAATTATCGTCACGTTGTTTGGTGCTGTGAGATTACTAAAAATATTCCCTCCGGAGAAGTGAGCAATGGACATACTGGTTCAAGCAACTCAGCGGGAAATGAAATACTAAGGGAGCAGAGAGAAAAACTAAATAGAAGTAAGGCCTAAAAACTAAATGGAAGGCAAGATCACTTATATGAACAGTTATACATATCAGCTCACATTGCATCTATTTGACCACATCTCTGAGCCTTAACGAGGCACTGACTACTTCAAGATTGACTTCCTGAGGCCCAGGGAGAGGCTTTGCTGGGCCAGTTCCTCGGGCCTCACAAGTGCAGTCCCAACTCTTTGAAGGAAAGTAGCAATTCTCACCTGCCTATGACTGCAGGCATTTTTAGAAAAAACCTGCACTCACTATGGATTATCCATTTGCTTACATTAGCAATGTCCCACAGGAGAGTAGTGACTAAAGTGAAACAAAACAGAAAAACAACTGACAGATCAGAACTGCTTTTCATTATGTTTACGTTATCAAAAATCAAAGGTTTGTTGAGACTACAAACTCTCATGGCTTAAGGCTTCAAGGTGTGGGGTGTAGATGTTCAAAAAGGGAAAATGGAGAATCCTACATCTTCTCATGTCTCGTTCTTAGCCCAGTGTTGAAAAAATTCAGTATCTCATGACCACTTCAGCTAGGCTAGGGCCTTATACCTTTGTGATCTAAAAACAACGGGGTGTCCCTCCATTGTATGCAGTGAGCAATTAGCCTGAAAACCCTCTATAATTTCAAGAATGTCTGACTCTAGGCAGGATGTATAAGCAAACAGATCTGAACAACTGTGGCTGACATGTAAGAGAGGATTCTTCTGCTGAATATTGAGCAAAACAGATCCTCCTCCTGTTCATCATATCAGAGTATCTCGGTGTTACAAGTAACATGAACTGGAGAAACTATGGTGAAAAGAAGTGCTATATCACCTACGTATTTTATGCACACTGATCTAGCAGCTTCACCAGGCCTGTACTGACTTGTAATAGCTGATGATTTGTTCCATTAATAAATCTGTCATTAAAAAGGGTCGTGTGTAGCTCTTTTCTGTAGAACAAAGCAACAGCTACATCATTCCAATTTTAAAATATTTACAGAATGAATGTACAAAGCTAATTAGATAAACACATCTTGAAAATGCATGAAATAAAAACTGCAGGTATGGAAAGTCAATTTGATCATTTTCAGCAAACAATGAATTTTGTTACTGCTGAACTCGGAAGCCCTAACAACAGAGGTTTGTAAAATGTACATAAAATTGCCTTCTGTGATACCACTGGGAGCTGCTATATAGTTTTTCTCTTGCTTATGCATGTTATTACCAAAAATGTTATTAACCCACAGCATCATTTCCTAAAATAATTACTATGCTATGCAAAACATGCAAGTTAATTGGAAATTAACTGTCCTATTCTCATGAAAACATCACAATTCAGGAGAGACCAAATCTCATAAAAAGGCATGCTACAATCTTAACTTTAATTTTCTAATTGCATTATATTCTTAACAGAGCAGCAGCAGAACAGATGCTTTACCATCTACAGACAAAACTGTCATGTACTCATACCAGTGACTTAGTTTGCCAAGAAATTACACTGAAATTTGATGAAATTAGCTTTTTCCTTTACAGAAATTTATTTTATTCAAATATAATTACTATATGAATGCTCAAACTTAATTTCTATAACTTTCCTTGAAAGCAAGCCACCTAATCGGATGAATGCAACAATTCAATTGCTTGCTGAAATGTACATAAGAAATCTTTTCTTAAAAAAATATTCAGAAAAATGTATTTTTGAGAAACTGCTGTTCAAGAATAAATTGTAGGAAACTTATTTCTATGTATTCTCTTCTACTAGAGCTAAAATGAGCAGTTCTTTCACTGTCTAATACTTTGCTGTCCTTTAGAAAAAGGAATTTCTATCTTCTTTTTTACATGGTTGTTCCAGTTTTCACATTGGAGTTCTCATAGCAGAATTTAAGGCCAAGGTAAGTTATGTGAAGGAAAAAATCCTCTGAAGTCAATACACAGTATGTTCACACACAGGACCTTGCACGTACTCACAACGTAGCAAATCCTGATGGCACTACAGCTCACATTGGTGCTCAGTGCTGGTGTGTTCGCATTACTTGAAGAATATTTGTTTTGTTGTCTAAAAGTTGTCTGTACATAAGGTTGCCTGATAGAACCACAAGATCCTTTTTGGTTACAAAGCATATTGGAAGAATTTAAATGATTTTTTAATCCAGATATAGCTGTTTTGCACAATGTCGTATTTTGCTTACCTTCAAGCCCAGAAAATGTACCCCCATTTATCAATTTCTAAACCCCATTGAATTGTATCATTTATCTTTACCAAATGTTAAAGATTTATAGTTAAACTCATTTAAAAAAGCGGATTTCTCACAAAACGTTTGATTATTAAAAAGCAGAATGATTTGCAGGATCAGGTTCTATACTTAAGCAGTAAATTTAAATGCATTTTATCTTTATTAAAAAATATCCATACTCCCTTAGAATGACTAACATTAAAGAATTATCAGTTTGATACTTATTTAACTATTTAACTAATTCAGAATGTATGATTTCAACTGAGAGTAAACGGGAGATATCCCAACAATGTTTAAGTTAAACAAAGATAATGTCGTTTCTAAACATGAAAATAGATTACATTAAAAAGAAAAAAAAAGGCACTTAAAAAAGTAACTTTGTCAAAATAATACATGAAAAAATAAAATACAGAAAAACATTTAGAAAACTATTTCATTCATTTTGAATTTAGAAGATCCTCTTGGACTGCACACGAAGTCTGGTCTGAAATACACTTCAATCCTGTAAATTCATCAAGCTTTTCTAATTTGATATATTATATACCTAACTGGAAAACATTTACTCAATGTATCAAAACATGAAGAAAGGGAAGTATTGTATATTTTTATTACACTATTCCAATCTATCTCACAAAAGAACCATTCAAACCAACATGATCAGACAGAGAAACAAACGCAGACAACTTCAGTAAAAAAAGTCTGAATTATAGTTACTGTGGTAAATTCATTAATTGGGCATTTCCTTCTGTGAACGTTTATGTCTCCATTTGAGCATCTCTAAATAAAGGAAACTTTCTTCCCCCTTCTATTGTAATACAGTAAAAGAGAAAAGGGGATATAAATGAGTTTCACAAGTTTAAGAAACTCCATGCTTCTTTTTAATGAGTAAAGAATATTCTCAGGTCATGCCATAATGACCTAGAATCTCGAGGATTATCATCATCAGAAGGAGCTGTGTACAGCATCTAACATTATTATTTCTGAAAACATTATGTGTGCTTAGGAGGGGAAATAAAAAATCTTCTAGTGTTCAGGATGCACTCTGCAGGGTACAGCTTGAATAAAGGTGTTGATCTACCTTCTGAGAACTGCATTTATGGGTGATACTGAAGAAAATAAAAAGCTTCTGGCAGTAACTTCAAGTAATACAAAAACTAAACAAATACATCCAAGCTATATCCCCATCTTGGTGCATTTTATCAAAGCTAGGAGGAAAAACAAGTAGGACAGAGTTTTTTCCAGAAGAAAACTATCATTAAAGATGAAAGGCTTCGCTACTGTTGAAAGCAAAGGGAGAAGGGGTATTTTTGAAGGCAATAAATAATATACAGATGAAGCATATGAACTATCCTAGATGAAGACATACCGTATCTATTACGTATATACCAGATATAATAAATCTTGATCTGTAAAAATGTTTTAAATGTTTTTTGTTTTTTTTTCCATCACAAATCCATAGGGTCTATTTAGAGAGAAAGCCTCCAGGGACAGATACTCCTGTATTAGTTCTTTAATGGAAGTTAATTTGGTATCTCTGGCACTACTACGAGAAGAAAGTAAATCTTTTCTTAGCTTGAAATCTTAAAACCCAGGCATTTGGAACAGAAAATTTCCTCAAACTAGCCTGGTATAACACGTAACAACCATCACAAAGTGAACAGCATCCCTTGAAGGAGCAGAAGTGACTCAAAAAGTGACCGTTTCTTTTCCAATTTAAAAAATTACCAAAAACACGAAGCCTGTCATGTGAACAGAAACACATCAAGAGAAGTATTTGTGAGAAGAGTTCTTACAATAAAAAAAATTGGAATTATCAAAAGGAGATTTTAAGCAATTTGTGCATGGTGTTGGATATGATCCTGAACCTGTCTGGGCCTAAAATACAAGCATTAAATATTTCTTTGGACCTAAGAGAAACAGAGATGTTTACTAACGCTTGACTCCAGAAACATCCATCAGTATTTTCTGAATGCTTGTACCAGAATCATCTGCCTCAATTTAAAGTAAACATCAGATAAATGAAAACTGTAAGGCACTTGCATTTAAATTACCGAACATAGCAATAAAACATGACCAGCTACTATAAACAGGATTCTAAATGCTCTGTTGATAGTAATCAGCACTGTAATTCAAGGTACCAATTCAAAAACAATGTAAAGGCATGCTGAAATATCTCTGTTCATGTAATCGTTTAAGCATTGACTTAAGTGCTTTCATAAAGTGGATCCTGCACATTCAGACAGCTTCTGTTTTCGTGAGTTACTTAGAACTAACTATAAGACAGGTACAGTTCTCAGGAGTGAGTATAACAGGTTAGTTATCTTACCAGCAGTAGTCCAGAAGATGTGGAGGAAGCACTGGGATGTAAATGTGTTGCCAATACATTGGATACAACAATGCAGCTGACGCATGAACACAAGCAGTTAACTAAAAACAAAAATGCACACACAGAATTGGCAACAAAAGTAATATGAAAAATAAAAATGCAAAATCTTAAATTAACTTCTAGACATGTAAGAACCTTAACATCCCCAAACTGCCTATTATAGCATTTTAATTACTTTTAATTACTTAAATGCATCTATGGAAAAAAAATGATACATGCATGCAAGTACAACATCTGCAAAAAGTCAGATGGACAAGTCAATTAAAAGTCAGCCCTGCTCAGCACTTCTGAAGAAGAAAATAAGCATGCACTTGTTGATGTTTATCATGGCCTACAAGCCCAGGTATTGCCACAAATGCGCAGAACTTGAGTGTGCCCCTGCAGCACCAGCTCTGCTGAGCAGGAAGGGCAGGGGAAGGGACCCACATTTCCACTGTTCGGAATGAATGGAATTGATTTGGCCTTGCGCGAAGCCACACAAGCGCACTCAACTCAGGAGTAGGATTAAATTCTATTTCTGTCACTATCTTTATTTCCAAACCACCTTTAAAAAAAAAAAATAAAAAAAAATCTAAAGTGAATATTCCCTGTGACAGCAAAACAACTTTACTACAAGTTTCAGAATCGTCCATCCCCTTCTCAGTTCCCCAAAACAGAAACTGGCACCTCTGGCACTAACATCACCAGAAAATGAAGACTCCTTGACTCCAAGAAGACTTGACTGAAGACTCCAAGAAAAAAAGTGTTATAAACTGCTCGCCACTTAAAATGGACATGTGGACATGGCTGGTTTGTTTTCAAATAAATAATAACACAAAACAAAAAAGCACTACTACGCAACTGATCAGTAACTAGGTCTCGTTCACTTCTTGAGGACACAAAATAATTTGCAATACACAGAGAATTCAGATTTGATCTCTCAAACACTATGTTACTGTTAGGAGTTGCTCAATTTTGTTTCTGTTACTACGCAGCCACAGAGTCTGTGGAATGAGAAAATATCAAGACCCATGTTCAAAATGAGATAGCCTATATCCAGCACATAAAATACAAGAAACCTCACAGAAATAAATAACAAATAAAAAACAAGCAAATAAAACACACCACCACAAAAAACTTCGACCTGGGAAGAGAAGTGTGCTCAAAACAGCATTTAAGAAACCCAGCCATAAGGCTTAACACAATCTCTTCAGGGCACAACAGGTCATACCCGGGGAACAATTTGTGCTATTGATGCTGTATTGTCCTTCTGCTTTACTTACCGCCGTCACCTAATGAAGTCTGAGAATAGCAATACACACAAAGGGAATGCCCCATGCAGAAGACTCCAAGCTTATGGAAGAAGACAAGTCTGTCCTAATGCTTTATATCACAACAAAATTACTATCTGAGGTTAACTTGATTATTACCGCTCTTTATTGGACATGTACTTTTATTGCAGCAAAATGAAGAGCTAAAAATAAAATGTAAATCCTATCCATACAGCAAGTGCTAAAATATTATGGATTTTACAGAAAAAAAAAAAAAAAAATCCCCGTTGGTGGAACAGATCAGCAGTTAAAGCTTTCACACCCAGGCTGTCTTGTAAATAAAAATTATGCTGTGATTTTGTATATATATTTTTACACTAAAAAGGAAAAAACATAATTATAAGAGCACCACAACAGAAATCACAGACAATTACAATTTGTGCGGCATAGTTTGCTCAGCACTCAGATTAATATAACACGATTAAATATGGAAAAGAAGAGGGTCTGAAAGCTCCTGAGGGATATCATTAGGGCAAATTGCCAAAGAATGAAACATGAGCCAGTCAGGAGAGCCTGGAAGCTGCAGTAGTACCAGGGGACCTGAATGTTCGACAGTTGGAGCTTCAGCAATGTGTGAACTGCAGGTTAAGGCATCAGGAGAGGCTGCTCACTGACACGCAGAATGTCACTATTGACCAGCACGCTGCCCGAGCCTGACAGCTCCGCTACAGAAAGCCAAGGATATCATAATTCCGTACTTAAACTGCTCATTTCAGATTAACATTTTGTTTCCTAGCTTTACGTCAAACAGCTGCAATTACTCTCGGTTTAGACTTAACAAAAAAAGGCTATTTTAATAGTTAATGGTTTTTTACTAAGATTTAATTGATGTGGGGGATGAAATAAATGAACACATACCCCTCTTCTACACAGTGGGATTTATGAGTTTTATTTCCATATTCTCTCTCTCTGTAGTTTAGCTCTTACAACTGATAGCACAAATCAAACTCAATATTATGGTTTTTGGTCTTTTAGTAATTCCATATCCATTCTGAGAAATCAGTGCGTCCACATACTGCTCTCTATAGTATATAAATTTCAAACCACACCAATACAAAAATTAGCATGTATTTCAATCACAGACTGCTATAAAGCTGAGCACAGAGTTATATGGGAGATCCCCCAATGTATATATCCTCCTCCTCCTCTTAATAGGGATTCATAAATTATGAATTAACATGACAATACTTTTTGCATAAAGAAATATTTTTCTCTCTTATGCATATGTCCACGTTACATTTTAGCTCTCGTTTTAACAGGGGAAGCAGATAATTCACATTTGAAGTGAACATCTGAAGTTTTCTTAAGTGTTGTTTTAGAATCTGTATTTTGGTACGGCATTCAGACTGGCATTTATTTAACATTTAAGATAAAAAAGGATTAAATCTTAGCATTTCTAGCAGGAAAATTAAAGATTTGATTACTTAATCATCAAATATTTCCATCTACACTTTTGTGGTAGGTTTCCAAACGTTTTACTTTGACATTAATACGTTTTATAGTTTCCTGGTGTATACAGCCACAGTACAGTACACAAGGAGCTAAGGAACACTGCTACTCTTCAAACTGTGTGACATTTTTAATACCGCGCCAACTCTGCCTTTAAGCAAATACTGATATGATAATTGTAGATTTCATATAAAAATATTTCACACTTTCTGGTAAATTTTCTTTTTGTGTTTTTTAGTGTTTCAACACTGCCTGTATTTCTCAAAGGCATTAGCTATTTAAATAAGGTACTTTTTAATTGTCATACTTTCAGTTATAAATAGATGAAAACGGGGAATACTAAAAATCTCTGAATAATGCTGCAAGTCCTAAGTAGCAGGTTTAAGTGAACTGAAAAGCATGCAGGAGCAGGCAGAGCCCAACTGCTTGCATGGGCCCTCAGGGGTCGATAAAGGCGACCACCAGATTTGGGGAGGGGATGTCTGACAGCAGCTGCACTTGGGAGCAGAGCCAGCGAGAGCATGAGCAGGCACCCTGCGGGAAGCTGGAGGAGGAGAGGGAAAGGCAGACAGCGCAGAACAACCTCCAAGGTGCAGAAAGGAGCATCTGTTGCTTGACCAAGTGGTGAGAAGTCTGACTGCTACTTAGATCTTTATGCTACTTAGATCTTTATGCTACTTAGAGAAAAAGGCATTGTCTGGAGTTTGTGTGTTGACAATCCACCTTTAAACACATTTTTAAGAGAAATGGCATAGATTAGAAAAATCTCTTTTTGAAGACAAATAGTTGTTACCCTAAATAATAAGGTCATCTGCAAGGCTGTGTACAACATTACCTATTTCACCAGCTACTACTGGAGATCAGATAAGCTTGTATATACAAAGTGAAAGCATCTCTCCAATACAATTTGCTAAATTTTGCTGTATATGCAGAAACATAGCATTGCTGAACTCTGTGGTCTTAAAAAAAATTAATTTTTTAAGAATGCTGAAGAAAATTTCTGCATGGGCTAGTTACTGCATATTTGATAGCTCACTACACAGCTTGAGTATGCAGCGACTGATGTTCTACAGTCCACTGCACTGGAAAGAAAACACCCAGCAATGTTGTGTTTTAAACCATAATAAAATGGGCTGGCAATTTTTAAAAATAGCTTTTGTCTCTTGAAACCCATTTGTCAACACTGAACAGATTTGTTAATGTTTCCAATATTTTTCACTTTTTTCGACTGTTTTTCTTCATTTCAAACAATTTCTTCTAGATTAAAACTTTTATTAAATATAACTAAGGCTTTAAACATTGGGTTAAAAATTGGCTGAAACAAAAGGATTTTAAATTATGTAAGTCAGTAGATCTTAACTAGCTTAGAAACAACTTTTAACAAAACTTCTCAGTGTTCAACACATCTTCTAATAAAAACCCTGCATATTGATAGGACACACACACACACACACACACAGATCTTTCCCATTCTACTCGTAAATGAATTTACTAACATTCAGTACAACAAAGTTTCAGCTTGTTTCTGATCTATTCTGCTAAGACACTCTAGTCAGCATAACCATATAAGCTTTCACCACCCTGTGAGAAAAGCATGTGGTGTTTTATCTGGAGCTCTGCAGCAATTCCAGCACAATAATTTTATCTTTCTCTCCTGAAAAAAACATGTGAGAACTATGTGCTGGCAGATAATACTGTCTCTCCAAACAGTGGAAGAACACATTACAAAGTCTGTTTGCAAAACTGATTACAGAGTGAAAGTAAATTGATTACTATGAACTCGCAGCAAGACTGAAACGATGCACAAGGAGCTCCTTTCCACCTTATGGCAGTAAGCAGCCACTCAGGAACAACTGTTGTTCCAAATCTACACTCTGCTGAACAGGAACAGTCTGAACAGTTAGTTCAAGCCTTAAACTAGAGCAGGTTTATCTGCTCCTGGAAACACGGAGACTGCAGCTTCTCCTCTCTCATGTAGCTGTAATAATTCTGATGCGTGTATCTGCTGCACACAATATTCAATATTCAATTTATCAATGAATCTTTCTGCTGTAGATTTTAAAATGAGTGGTCTTTTTTTTTTTTTGATAAAAACCCTACAACATGTCCAGAACAGAAAGACTTTCTGCAGACTCTCTTATTGTGTTTACTTGATACCTATTATTTACAAAATTTCAACGAGTAACATGAAAACAATTATTCAGTATCTTACATAAGATATTTTCTCTTGCTAATGCTTACTTTCTATCTATAAAAATCATCTTATTTGAAGCAGTTTCTGTAACCAAAGGTAGAAAGAGAAGCAGAGCACAGGTGACAAGATTTGCACACGCCACAATGTAAAAGCTAGAGACGCAGAATCTGATTAGCAGAATCTTGTCTGAAAGCCAAAAATGGCAACAGAAGTTAGACAAAACGCTAAAGTAAAATTAACCTGTGATACCATACAACCCTTCAAAATCTACTGTAAGTAACTGAAGAATTACTGTGATAAAACCATTTCCTGAAAACCCCTCAAACACTGTCAATCTCTGTCAACACCATGTCCAGAAATGGGTACTGGTATGCTCCTTCCCTCCTCCCTCACAGAGCCACTGGGCTAAAGAACTGCTTGCCTCCCACTGTCTTGACCACACATATGTTGAAAGATGCCAAAGATACTGTTTAATTAACTCATCTACTTAGCAGTACCTATAGCAGTAAATCGCAGAGGGTCACCATCCCTATTCCAGTAGCTACCATCAGCCTGGCCCAGCTCTCACTGCTGCTACCCCAGTACTCCCAGCGGATGAGAATTACTGTGAAACCACTGAGAGAGGAATGGTCATAGAAGTGAAAGGAAGCCTCTCCTCTACCTTGTTACAACTCAGCTTTGTCACAGGGGACTTCCATACCTAAATCTTGTTTGGTCAAGAATAAAATCAGGCCCCAAACCTGTAACAGATACTTAACATCTGCTAAAACTCATTTTCTCATCCATTCTTGAACAGGTAGGTGAAGACTGCTGGACATTAATAGTGGGAAGGGAGCCATTGTTTTGGCCATTTTATAACAGAGCATAAATCCCTTTCCAGCTTTATTCTTTAAGAATAAATAGTTGGACTAAATCATCAGCTTCATCTATTTCGCTGTCCTTGGAGAGAAGAAAGAAGTCACCGATTAAAAAAAAAAAAGCAACAAAAGAGACCAGAATATACTATCCAAGCCATGAGAACCAAAGGCATTTCTCATGCATTTTTTTAATTTAGCTCCTGGCTAACAGCTTCCCATCTGCCATCCCCATAACCTCCAAGAAGAAAAAAGGGAAGACCTTAAATGAGCCATAATGCATTTTCTTCCTGTTGGCAAGATGAAGCCCCCAGTGCTCCTTAATCACATAAGGGAGAGAGGTAAAGGGAAATGTATTTCCAGGCCACAGATGAAAATTTTAACTTTATCCAATGTGAAAACAAAATATGGAAAAGAAAAATTCATTTAAAAAACTGCATGTATCCTGGTTTTTGGTTTTGTTTTAATATTAATTCACTTCTTTTTATCCTTATTCTGGAGGAAGGAAAGGGAAGAGAAAGAAGAGCATTGTTCACGAATTTGACAGCACTTCATATGCAATCAATTTCATTCTTTTCTTGCAATTCTTCATTCACAAAGCAGCATTATGGCATCATTCTTGTGCATTAGTTTGGAAGGGAAAAGAAAAAACCGCAGACACGGTTTGTTCCTTGCCTATGGCTCCAGGAATGACATGTTTCTCAATAATGGAAGCTGAACAGAAAATAAAATTGAAGTGGTAGTAGACAGGTGCGGACTTAGTGACGAATACCACTGGCACCCTGTGCCTACACTAAGGACCTACATGCACTTTTATGGATTATCTGAGGTATGCATATACCCAAGCAAGTGTGTTTGGCATAGGAAAAGCTACTTAACTTGATTCAGTTACTCAATTTCATCATCTCACAAAAGTTTTTAGTAATTTTTTTTTAGGTTAAAAATGAAACATCTGAAACTTGGTCAAGTCTGTGTGCAGTTCTGTGTGCAGTTCTGGGCACCACAGTACAAAAAGGACATTAAACTGATGGAGAGTGTCCAGAGGAGGGCGACGAAGATGGTGAAGGGCCTGGAGAAGAAAACATGAGGAGTGGCTGAGGTCACTGGGCCTGTTCAGCCTGGAGAAGAGGAGGCTGAGGGGGGACCTCATCATGGTCTACAGCTTCCTCATGAGGGGGTGTGGAGAGGCAGGTGATCTATTCTCCATAAACACCAGAGATAAGACCCACGGGAATGGGGTTAAGCTGAGGCAGGGGAAGTTTAAGCTGGACATCAGGAGGAGGTTGTTAACTAAGAGGGTGGTTGCACAGTGGAACAGGCTTCCCAGTGAAGTAGTCACTGCACCAAGCCTGTCTGAATTTAAGAAGAGATTGGACTGTGCACGTAGTCACATGGTCTAAATTTCTGGTTGGACCTGTGCGGTGCGAGGAGTTGGACTGGTGATCCTTACGGGTCCCTTCCAACTCAGGATATTCTGTGATTCTAAGTCAGCTTTTATTCCTAACACATTGCAGATTAGGTTAACGTATCTCCTATTCATTTATCCTATAACTAATTATGCTTCTTTACATCATGTTGAATAATTTCAGTTTCCTCATTCTTTCATTTCATCTTGTATATTCTTGATAATTTGTTTATTCTTATTTTGTCATTCATTTATTTCCTAGCTGCTTAACCTCCTCGTCTCTCACAAAAACACACAGAAGAACATGAACCTATACATCTTTATGTCTCTTTTTTCTGACCATCTTGTAACTGCCCCCTCCTTCCTCCTCTGTTATGACTCTGTCTCCGTGGAGGAAGAGCTACCCTCCTGTAAAATAAGGGAGTTCTGCAAATGTTTCTTGGTTCTGAAAGGAAAGTTTCCAGGAAAATAATTTTTATTAATGTTTCCTCCCCCGGAGTAACTCCGTGGTATGTTCTTCTGCCATACACTAATTAAGAAGCAGCAGGGAACAGCTTCCTTGTGAATAGCTGACAGACAACTTATTTACTGCAAGCAAGACTAGAGATAACCACTGACTGTTATAATTCATCTCACCATTGGTGAATTTGCGGGGGAGGAGGGGGAGTAAAGCAGCAGTTAGTGAAAAAGGAGAAACCTTGCCATAATGGCACACCACACCAGAGAGCTGGTATTACACTCAAATACTCTTTAGGAACTCATCTTCACACCTTTCGCTTCACGCAACCACAGTGACTTCTGTAGTTTTTGTTTGATTGTTTTTTAAGGGATGGAGACTGTTCTTGCCATCCACAACAGCATGCAGACCCTTTCACTTCCCATTCCCATGCAGCCCAACCACAAAAGGCTTCTCTTGGAGGGTCAATGCCCACGGCAGGGCCTGCTCCAGCTCTACACGGCATTTTGGTTTGGCAGTTTTTACTGAATTGCCAAAGATTACATGAATCAAAAGAAGCAACTCTTGCCCCTTATCCTCATCTTGGATTTGTTCTTTTTTGTGAAAGTGCTAATGAGTGAAAAACATTATTTTGAAATGAATGTGTAAATCAGTCTGTATGCTTCCCTTTTACAGTATTTGTTTTCATTTAAATGAAACCCAGTGATACAATTCTGCACACAGGTGGCAACAGCAATCTGCAGACTTTCTAAACTTCTGGCCTGGGAGAGCTTTCCAGTTCCTGAGCTTGGCTCAATTTTGATGCCTCCCTTCCCTGGTCCCTTAACTTCACTGCTAGAAGCAGGCTGCAGGCCCAGGTCCTAGCAGGGCCTCGGCTGCACACACAGCACGCACCCTGTCCGGCTTATCTTACCTTACCTCTGGTCAAGCTATCTTAGACTACTGAACTTTTAAAAATTAAATGACACCACTCTTCATCTACTCAAATGATCTACTTGACCTATTGTTCCAAAATGAATTCTAACAATGCTTCTGGGAGCTCTCTGAGTATCAACAGAGTAACTGTGCTGCTTTGCAAGTTAATGACACGTACCTACCCACTTTTTGCTTTCCAAGAACTACATTTAGCCCTTGCACATTTCTGCCCAATATGTACTACCTCAAAGGAATTTGAGATAATAATTTAATTTAAAAATTATAATTTTTGCATTACTGGGACAGTACTATTTTAAAAGAATACACATCATAAATACATTTTTAGATGAAACTGCAACCACACTGCAGTGTACAACAACAACAAAAAAAATGGATGCTATAGTTTGGTTCAATCAGAACTGGGAATATAACCCCAGCACAAGGCAACGTGATACTGTCACTAAGATATATGACAGCACCTAATACCATTGTTTTCCCCAACCTGAAAGCCTATATGGAGCCAATTTTTCCACTGTTTTGGCTTTTTAGCTTACGCCAGAGAAAACAGCTCCACAAATAGCGAGCTTTGAACTCAAATAAAAAATACAAAAGAGCTTTCTGTCTTTCCAGGCTTCACACTAACACACACTGCACTCCAAAACCACGCAGCGATCTGGCCTGGTCACAAAGCACTGCTTGGCTGATTTTCTAAGTATATCCAGCAATCTGCAACATATACACCACAGAGAGATTTAAACAAAGTGCAAGAAATAGACAAACCCAAGAGCTGTTTTCTGTTTCAGTTGACGATATTACTGCCTTGGGACAAACGGATTTTGGAATAAACTTAAGAATCTTGGATTTCAGGTCAGATGCAGAAGGAGCAAAGCAATGCACAAAGATAATGTGTCAGAATAAGGAGGGTTTTGCCCTCCCTCGCAGCTGTTCAGCTGTATTACATTCTCCAAGGAGCCTCCTCAACCTCCCAGTCCCCAAGTGACCACAGATAGCGTGACAGTACCTCAACAAGACTACAGAGGCAAGGAATACGCAGCTACTGTTCAGACCAACTAACTATTGCAACCAAGTGGAACTGCGGAAAGCTCTCTTTCAATATAAGCAGCAGTAAAAATAATTCCACAAATGTATGTTGTGGGCAAATTATTTTCAGTGCTCTTTCACCACACACACAAAAAAGTCTGTATCTTTTATTGACATATATGTTCCTTTTTACAAGGAGCTCCAGTGAAGCCTACAGCCAGCACAAAGCAGAACTTTGCAGCCACAGTGCTCTCAAACACATCAGACTCATATTACCTAAAACAAATATTGGTCAAAAAGGAGATAACGTTTAGACATTTGCTTTAAAGTGTAGCATCCTTTCCACCTGCCACTGCAGGCCGCAGAAGATACATTCTAGTTAACATACTACTGACAGGATGACGAGAAAGCTCCTGTCAGACACTGGCCAGCCGGGTGTTTGAGACAAAACGCACAGCCCCAGCTGACTAGTTAGAGAAAGGCTGCTGAGGTACAATTACAGAGGCATATGACAAGCTTTCATGCTTGAGTGACTTGAGAACCGATGACATGGCTTTAAACAGCAATCCTTCCTACCTCCGGTCACAAAACAGCAATAAGTCAACTGATGCACTGTTGTAAAATCATGATTTATTCCTTTGCTTTGAATACATGAGAGTATGGTATGATGTTCTGGTAGACTACCACAGCAGGTGCACTTGGGGCCTCAACATCTAGGGTCTGCCTCCAGCATGCATAAAATCAATGCTGTAGTTCAGCCTTCCTGCAAAAGCCTTCCCCGGCACTTTAATAATTGATAGTACATTGAATAAAAAAATTATTTGTACTGAAACTCTTACAGCTCCATGCAACTAACAAGAATACATGCAGATGTTGTGATGGGTGCTGTGTAAGAATATACAGTATGACATTCACAAAAGGTCTTCCTTTTACAGTTAAAGTGAAACAACTAACAGCCACCTCTGTGAATAAATCAATTCCTTTGTTTCATTCATTCCTTCATTTATTCCAAAGTCATATAATTTGTTTCTCTTTTATAGTTTACTGTTCAAAAGCAGAAATGGTAATTTTTGCTACAAACAGATCTTACAGAACATAATCCTCAGGCTAGCTGAATCTATCTCACTCTAACACTAAGCCTCAAGCAAGCTGTGAGGTTGGTGATAATCACATTATTAAAGTGGTTGGAAAGTCAAGCTAATAAAAGAATCAACAGTTAGGGCAAATAATGACCCAGAAGCTATGACAGAAAGGAGCAGTGGGAAGTTTCCACTTACATCTTTGTAGTAATTGGTATGGCAAGTAGACAAAGATGTCCACCAAAGGAGTTTTTAAGGGGGGTATAAACACAGAAAATCAGTTTAAAGAAAGATGTAAAGAATGCATAGTGATTGGAAATATGAGAAGATGCATGCTTGGCTGAAATAAAATATAAGCTGAAAATTGAATCAGAGCACCTTTAGATAAATTGATAATTTATCAATTAAATTGCTTTAATTAAAAACACTGTACAACAGTTGAAAATGGTAAATTATTTGTTTCTTCTTTTTCCACTGAAGTAAATCTTTTTAAATATAGCATCCATTTTCTCCCTGCACTGATAAACTTCAATATAATGAAAGCGTGAAATTCATAGGACAGAGATGTCAGACTTAAATATGGTTTTCTACTCTTCCACTCCCTGCCCGCCCCACTCCCTTAAGAACAGTGAGGAGAAACTAAGCAAGGCCTTGAGTTATACCTTTTTCTTTCTTTCTTTCCTTTTTTTTTTTTTTTTTTTTTTGTTGTTGTTGTTGTTATCAGTCACTGCCCTGAGATAGTGAACCGAAACAGAGCTGATAACTGGAAGGTGACATCACAGCCCAGTCCTCATGAGCTAATATAAACACTTGGTATTCCGTTAGCCCTAAAGATAAGGCACAACTCCCTTAACAGAAACTTGTACTTGAGAGCACCGTTTCTGAAATAATTATCTTTCTAGGTATCAAGCTGTAATTTAGGAATATTAAATTGCATCTCTTGCAACACAAAGTACCAGCCTGCTGTGTTTTGTACACACAACAGCAAAACAGCATGAAGCTAGCTCGTCAATGTTCAGATATACTCCATTTGCTTATTTGTATTATATTAAGCATTCCAGCATTTTGAAGAAGAAATATGCCAAAAACATATTTAATCATTTTTGGCTATTCAATTGAATTCTTCACTAAGAAGTGTTTAATTTGCTTTTAAAATTATATTGTTCTGTAAAGAGGCAAGCCTAGCATAGTTCTTGTTCTGTTTATGAAAGAGTTTAGTACGTTCTCTGACAAGCCAGCTCTACTCTTGTTTTACCATACCTCATTGGTGTAAGGGAAAATTTACCAAGTGCTATGTGGAAAAATGCTACATGACACAGCAGTAATTTCATTTAACTATAACTTATGTAATGCACACTAAAAAAATAACCAGAAGGAAGTGAAATTGATGTGCTCTCTCTATTCAGACTTGGTCTGCACTCTACTACTCACACTTACAGCTTAGTGACATCTCTCAGGACATCCAAATGATACTATGGCAGTCTGTTATCACTACCTATCCTCGTCCAGGACATTAATATAAATTATTTTCAGTGATGACTATTACCTCATGAAAAGATTTGGAATAAACAGCTGAATTTTAAACAAAGTCAAAGTTTCTCACAAAGACTGTATTACATCTGTTAATCCGTAATTGTTTCTAAACAGTTTGGAATCTGACCGTGGAAATAAGGTAGTCTACATCAGCACAGTGTAATTCTAATACTGTCTCTCCTCTTGTCATATCATGGCAACAGAGACCAGCTGAGATGTTGAGCCTAACAAAAACAAGTCTTAAGAGGATCCAAATGTAGGCTGAGAGTATGTATGACTGCAAATCCTGTGAGGCAGACTGACGCATGCCCACCTGCAGAACCAATCTTCCACAGGCACAGACCTGCCATCGCGATTCCTATTTCCTCACTACTGGAGCAGTAAAGGAGGTTTGACTGGGGCATCATTACAGTTGAAGGTTTTTTATGGTGTATTTTGTCTTTCATTTTTTTAATACCAAGCTGCATCCCAAACTGGCACACTGGAAAAAAAAAAAAAAAAAAAAAATCCATGCTTTTGCCACATTGCCAGAACTTCTACTAAGGGCTTTCCCTTGAAATTGTCTTCTCCCACTGGAGTAGTCCTATTATTGTATTGGAAAGCCCACATTTTCCACTAGACAATTCCACAGAAAAAAAGAAAAAGAATATGGGAATTTCATAAGACAGAGTAAAATCTTTGGTGCCTAATAAAATATATCATAGCCTAGTAATTTGAAGACTGATTATATTCATTCACGCACTGCTTTTTAGATTTTATAGTTGATCATTTGGCCTCTGCTTATATGACCCAAGGTTTCTTTCATTCCCTAATCATCACAGACTTACTTTGTTCCATATTCTGCAAATCACCACATGGTGAGGTACTGGCCTTGTGCATCCCCTCACTACAACGGTGATTGCAGATTCAGGGACCTAATATTGTGGTGTCTTGGAAAAATAATAATAATAAAAATAAAATAAAACAAAACAAAAAAAAATAAAATAAAAGCAGTTATACAACTCAAAAGAATTTAAAGTGTTTTTATCCACTATCTGTAGTCCAAAAATTCTCACTCCTTACATACACACACAGCACACATATATATTGGAAATTAGCAGCTGCAAGTTTTTGGAATTGTTAGTTTTTAGTACTATATCCAACCTTGTCCCTGTGTGTTGAAAATAACTGTTCATCTATTTGTTAGAAGAATGAGACGTGTTCAGGAACAGAACACTGACTTTCCACCACAGAAACAGTTATTAAACAATATGTTTTATGAGGTACTTTTGAAAAATATAAATTATTTTTAACGACTGAGCATAACAGGTTAAGGATTGTGTACAAGTATACTCTATGACAAAAGTTGGCTATAAAGTGACAGTCTCATAGTAATGCAAAGTGAATCTTGGGAAGATGTTCAAAATACAGGGTACTGTAAAGCCACATAAGATTCTGCAAATAGTAAAACAGAATAATGCCTGAATATTTAGATATACTTTCAAAATGAAATGCAACACTCTTATTAAGCAGTCTAAAGCAGGCATTAAAAAAATAATGTGGACAGTACCCTCAAACCTTTAATAAAAAAAAAAAAAAAAGGCAGCAGCAGCAGCTATTTTGAGTTGTACGCTATTATAAGTCTGAAGAGCTGCTCCAAATCAGAGCTATTACAGTATGCACTCCCAAACCACTCTAACAAAGATGAATCTACCTATTACCAGGTTAGGATAGCAGCTATTATTATGCCCCCTTGATTTCTTTCAAGTAGCTCCAATGGAATAAGCCACAAGTGAATAATAAAGATCTTATAATAGCCCTTAAGAATTCTTTTTAGGTTAGAAGGCACAGAAATGAACTCAGGAGAGTTAAAGAACTCTCATCTCCTGATAAGAAAAATAATTAACCTGACTTAATGTATCTGAGTAGGTCTTATATAAATCAGACTTTTGTACTTCAAGAGCCAGACTAAAACCATATATCAGAAAAGTATGTAGATATTGTCTTATAAGTACACACGGAACATATCTAAAACCACAAAGGTCTGTAGGTCATTTTGTGAAATGTTCAATATATTCTACTTAAAAGGAGATGTGTGAAGTACTTACAGTGCTTAGTTTGCTAGAGGTAATAATGATTCTTCTCTCATGCAACATACTGGCATAAAGTTGCAGCATGTTGTTCACATCCACAGCAACAAAATATTCAGTAAGGTTTCTCTGTTTAAATAAATAAGATGTTAACAATATAACAACAGTGTTGGCTAAGTGGAACATTCATATATTACTTACAAAAATTTTGACCAATTAGTAGAATTAGGAAGTTTAAATATATACATATTAAAAATATGACTTTGCATTAAAATTTATATGCTCTAAAAATAATTGACTGAGTTGTAAAACCAATGGAAAACTAACTTTGGTGTAAGCTATTATTATTTTGCTTATTTGATTATGCTTCTAAATTTAGATTTGTATTATTTCTGAATCTGAAGAAATAAGAAATGTGTATCAGTAGTCACACATGCTATTAAGATAACCATTACTTCAACCCAAGAAGAGATCTCCCACCACAACAATAACTGTTCTATCATAGTTATGATAATAAAACCATAATATTTTTGCCTGCTCTCCTGAAGTCAACTCATTTTATTCTACTTCAAGTACAGCAAACCAGCTTGTTGGGAGGGGGGGAAAAAAAAAAAACAGCAACAACAGCCAGAAGCCCTGTTAGAAGGTAGTGGGTCTACCTCTGTGGGGTTTAATGAAAAGCAAAGCCACCAGCACCTGTTGTTCACAGTTCAGACAACACAGAGGAGGGGGAAGAAGGGGGAAGTGAGGGTAAGAGGGTGGAAATCTCTGTGTTCAAGCTGAACTTCACAGTATTTCTGCATGGCATATGGCCAAACATATAAATTCTGAAATTCTGAAAACAGTCACCAGCAAACAAAATGCCCAGAAAAAAGCAAATTTTTGTACATGTTGGAGAACGTGTATGAAAGTATACCAACAGACCTCACAACATATGAAGCATATATCTAGTTTATCCACCTAATTTCACGTATTCTTTACCATGCACCTGCAATCAGAACCGTTTCCCACCTCCTCTCAGGAACAACACACCACCGAATGTTAATGTAGGAGATCCACCGATTGCATGGACCAACCCAAGGAACAGTCACACTGCCAGTCTGCACCAGATGTGGGGTCGACACAGGGCAGCAAGGGATTACAGCCCCAAAAATCAGCGTGGACATGACAAGCGGGGTAAAGACCCAAGGGGAACGCGCGTGCTCCTGTGCCATGGGGCAGGGAGGTGGCAGCAGCCTGCAGCACCCCCAGCTCACTGCCCTCCATGGTCAGGGAGCACGGCGTGGATCTGCGCTGCCACCAAGCAGCTGCCGTGCTGGCTCCTTACAGAGCAGGACTGGGGGAAAACCTAGCCTTAGTTAAAGGCTGGGTGATGATCAGAGCGTTGACCTCCTTTCTGGATGCATTTCAATATTGAGTGAAAAAGTTATTGAAAAGAAATGACAGAAGATCCAATGACTGAACTGGTTTCACATAAATTCACAAATGGATTATTAATTCAAAGACATGGCGTACAGATTTATTCTTGGTCCATGCTGCATAAACTTTTGGAAGAGATGAAAGCGAGAGCTTTAATGCTACAAACACAGCATTTAGAAAGAAACCGTAGTCCTTCAAGTGCTACCTTTAACTGATTGTCAGCAGCTGATGCACCACGATAATTTGAGTCCAACTTATCTAGGACACCTTCTAGCATTTTAGTTGATAATGATATGCTGATTCTGTGTTGCAAAAGCTGTGGAAAAAAAGTCTGCAATCTTGTACAGACCAATGTGTCTTTGGGAGACAGTCAGTTATTTCTGCATTATAGCTGTGAAGTTCCTGCTCCTGAAGTTTGTGAAACTTACAACAAAGAACAAGGAAAAGCCATTTTACTACTGATTTACTATAATTACCACATCTCTTAACTGCCTACTTGTCCTACCCTCTGCTAGTATCAATCCCTTTTGATTATTCTGGAAGGATGGGACTTCCATAAGCAGAGTAAAAAGTAAGTATAGGAAGGCACCTTGATACTTACTTTTCCTTTCTCCCACAGAATCAGCAGAATAAATCCACAGCAACCATTGCAAGATCCTCTATCAGCCAGAGACTCAAAGCGAAACCTTCCCCCTTTTTCTTCAAGATGAACATATAAAACACCTCCTGATCCCCAAAGCTATGCTTTAGTAAAAGCCCAAATAATGAGTTTGAGTAAGAGATTTTTTACAAATAGAAGAATTCACTCTATGGGGTGAAACCAATGAAAATAAACAGATGAAAATGAATCCCTGTCCTGCCCCAAGAGTCCCTGCACTATGGGTCCTCTGTACTCAATCCAGCACCTTCCAGTAGCTGGGTTGCAACAAAGGCCATGCATCTCCACTCAGGCCTGAGCCGCACCCTCCTCGCTGCTAGGTGCAGCCTCATGCTCCTCTCAGGTTTGGGTTTTCCCAGCCTGTCCTCACGTGGCTCCTCTGCTGCCCTTTTCTGCCTGTCCCACGTGCACCCCAGGGACAGTGTGGTGCTGTACCACGGCGACCCCACCGCAGCTACTGAACCATTTAACTTTCGGGAGGAAGTCATGGTGTTGAAGTGTAAAAATGCAAATCTGGATAACCATATTCCATTCCAGACAATGCAAAACGGGAAAAGCAGAAAGTTGGATAGCACCTAATTAAGTAGCTTTTATCTAAACACACCATAGAGGACAGGATTTGACATTGTGCATTTGCAGTCTACTGGCAGCACCATCAAGGATTTATCAGCCACCAAATGCAAGTCTTCATTAAAAAAGTAACAATAATACCCATGACCGGTGCATGGTTACCACCCAAATGCGAGCAGGTACAGCATGTTTTCAGAAAGCCTGAAACAATGCCTTCTTACACAAAAAAATAAACTGCATGTCTTGATAGATGACTTTGCAGCTTAGTAATGCACTGTTTAAAGAGCAGGTATTCAAATAACACTAGCTGCACGAGTAGAATATGTTTTGCATATATAATCCTCATAAATGCAAACAAACTGAGTAACTATGAACAAAAGGCAGATATAGTGGTGCTCTAAAATGCCCTGTATAATGCTTTAATATTGGTTAACAATGAATGCAACAGTACCCTTACTAGCTAAAGGTTACAATAATATACATTAATCATATTCTGAAAACAGTCCTAGAAAAAAAAATCTCCTATTGATAAAAGCAGAGTTCAGCCCTACCCACAGAATGAGATTTATACTTCTCCTAAATATTTAAAAAAGAAACTGCATACTTACGCTTTCAGGGATTGTTGGCAATCCAGTTATATCAGGAGTAATGAAATACGAGTGCTAATCAATGGGGAAAAATAATTAATAATTTATGTACACAGCAAACAAAAAATATTTCTTTAAAAATCCAGCATTCCAGCATTTAGGATTTCCAACCCCATCATCGTTTAAGCAAATAGCCGTTTTTCTAACCATATTCTCACCACTACTAGACAAAGAATTAAGCAGATCAGAACATGAAATGAAAATCTCTGGGTTAGCATAGCAGACAAACCAAGGGAACAAATCACTGTGCTGCAGTTTTGAAATAACACTAAAATTAAAACAGCTTTAAATGTTAACTCAAGCCTGAGAACAGCATTGATTAGTTTAAGCATTGATTTTAAAGTTGCAAATACAAAAAAAAAATGTTAATGGACAAAACGTAAATTTGGAATGGGTAAGGAAAAATCGTTTACATGAAAATTAAATAGAATAGAAATATTATTACTAAATATATGTTCTTATCTCTTTCCAAACATCTTTGAATCAAAAATGTGCTAACAGAAATCCAAGGTCTGACAGCTTGACATTCCACAGTCATTTATGAAAAACATTAGTAATTTTAGAATCTTAGTTTGAGGCCATTTATAATGTAAATATAAAATAGATTAAACTGAAAACAGATGTAATTTAAATTATTCTCATTAATCCAGTGCTCTTAGTAGCTATCAAACATGGATTTAGTTCAGTAATTTTAAGACGTTTTTGCATAATTAGTCTAAATCTTGAAGGACAAAAAACCTTAAGTGCATACTAAGCAAATGTGATAATTATTGAATTTTTATCTTCTGTTACTTTTTAATGTTTTTTTTTTTTCTTAAACTGTTTTCCTTAAGCTATGCACTGCTATATGATGATTTATAACACAAACAGTTCATTTTCAAGTCAAACTTGAAAAACATACTCTCAAACACTAAGTCGGTCTGTAAGATATCGTGTCTTTTGTTCAAGCAAAAAAAATATTTATTAATACTATCAACTCTGTGTAGGAGGCTCTTATTAAACCAGCTTGATGCATTTAATAGAAAACTGTCTCCGCAGATTAGGATTTCTGGCAAGAGTTAAAAAAAAATAAAAAATAATAGTAAAAAAATAAAAAACAAGGGTTTAAAAAAGGCATCCCATAAGCATCGTAGCATTTACACAATTAATATTCCAATATAATGTTTTGCTTCAACAGAGGAAAAACATTTAAGACTTTTTTCTCTAGTCAGGAATAGGAAAATATTCAGATTAATGCAATGCTTTTATTCTTCATAAGTATGGTGAGAACAGAAAATTATTTCCTATACATAGTAAGGTCACAGAAAATTTAACAAAAGATTTTCTGAGTAATGAATTTAATAACTTTGAAAAGCAATTACTTATAATTAACAAAGTAGTAATATTTCACTCATTAAACAGAAAAGGAAGTTAAAACTATGAGAAGCAAAGAGGCATTACTGCAGTCATTAAGAGTCATAAAGCAGCAAAAATAACATGGCATGGAGTCCTTGCACATCTTTGTGAACTCCCCTAGGAAGTATGACTTTGGAAGAGATACTAAATTAACAGTTGCTGTCCTGTAAAAAAGTTTTCTGTAAAAAGGGACACTAAAATATTCAAGTTTTGTTCATCAGTTTTAGGGTTTGATTTTGGTTGTGGGTTTTTTGATGAAAGGATTACAACACACGCGTACTTAGCTCTGAAATTAGACTGATTTAAACAGAATAGGTATGTTAATATTAGACTGCTTTTTTAGGCTATAGACAACAGCAATATTTCTCAAAGGACAGGTATAAATAAGCCTGAAATCAAAAGAGGTACCCTACAGCAAGTAATTATTTCTTTAATTGCAATAGGTTTTAGATAGTGCCTTTTAAACTCACCGATACAAGACAAGGCTGTTTTTTCAAAACTTGCTGACTTGCAAAAATCATCTCTTGGTTCTTAGGCAACATGAGAGAAAGATTGAACAATTGACTTTTTAGCTTTTCAACAAATAGACCAAAGCTGACTCTAATGCTTTCCAAATTTAAAATATTGGCTGAAAATATGTTTTATTTTTTATGTTTCTCCCCTATTTGAATTCAGACTTGACTTAGCTAGCTTTTCCAGCAAAAGAAAAAGCACTTGTACTGGCCCTCCATGGGTAAAATAAAAGTGAACCAAATGATATTTAAGCTCTGGTTTCATTACAAATCTCAGCTGCGGAGTATTTGTTACTAGGAATGAACAGTGAGAAGACAACATGGTCCTCAACTGCACCAAGTCATTTTGGTGTCCTCCTTACCAAGAATTACTGGAAAACACCATATATCCAGATACTGGTACAATCATGCATAATTTATGCATGATTATATACATGTAATCATAACTACTATTGTGGTCTGCTATTTAAACCCATGGCCATGAGCCTTACCCTGCATATTTGAGTAAATGGGAGGGAACAATCTTTTTAATGCTGCATCATGAAATTTGAACTAGACTCATCCCAGAACAATGAAAGGCAACCCCATGGTGTCATTGCTACAATTATTTTTCAGACCGGAGCTTCTTTTTAAGTCTATTACCACTGACTGTTCCAGTCTAGCCTATTGATAGAATATACAAGGAGCCAGATAGGGACGTCAATATAAAAAGTAGACACACAAAGTTAGAGTTGCAAGTGGCCATAAAGATTTCCCTACTTCCTGCAGCACTGAGCATTATGAAAACACGGATTCTGTTTCAAGGTAACCTACTCCTTCCTGCTCTTCCCTGTCTGAACCCACAGTATTTGCTCAACTGTACCTGCAGCCAAGTATTTGGCATGGGGCCTGCATTTAGATGATCATTGTTCAGCTAAAAAGATTACAAAACTCTTTAATGGAACAAACTACAAACTACTGGGAACAAGAGACAGTTGAGAAAAAAAATAAAAATCAAACATTAGATAGTATTGAAATACAACCAGCAAGCACGACCTCTATTGCAAGCAATTTGTCATCCCAGTGTTGCCAGTTGTATCCACCACAACCTCGAAGGCTCACCACAACATTCATTCATGACAGCAGTAGGCAGCAATGCTTTGCAAGAAATGAAAGAAAAATAATCTTTAAATTTTCTCTATGTGCAACCAAAACACAAGAGAATTTTTAAAGCATGTTATAAAGTATTTTAGGGTTGCCAAATTAGAATTGGTTATAAAACTGCAATTAATGATGGCAAAATAGTATTTGGTATCCTGAAGGGCACTATAGACTAATATAAAATGATATTTTGTAGTTCTGAAAGAAAAAATAATTTCTGATACTTTCTGAAAATAAACTTAAAAGCATTATGACAGCAACAACAACAACAAAAAAAAAAGCAACAAAAAAAATAATCTGTAACTTTAAAACCAAGTATGTTGTTCTGGTGAAAGACAACACACAAGACTGGAAGCACTTCTAAATACAAATATTGGATTAGTACTGGTCAAGGAAGAAAAATGTTAGGGCTCTACAGACTAAGAAAAAAGGAAGATCAAGGAAACTGTGATCTGAAAGATTAAAATAAAAGCAGCATTGTTTTAAGCAACTACTGGCAGTGGAAGCCTCTCCATTTCTATATGCCCTCCTAAGAGGGCCAAATGGTTTTCAAAAGTCTGCTCTTACTCTACATAAAGTATAGGGCTCAATTCTAAATTAAATGCATTACAAGTAACAGGAAATGTCAAGACAAATAATCTAATGATCTTTCAGTATGTAAGGGAAGACTTTATAAAAATCACTTCTGTGTCTTGCAACTTGATAGCTCAAATGAGTCGTAGTTATTTGTGCACATTTGCTTGTGTGTGCAGTCATTCTGGAAGATGGGAAAGAAGCCAACTTACATAGATTTGTGTCCAGTCTTATAAGTCTACCTACTCAGACACGGGAAGCAACAACACAAATTCTGTTTTTCATGATTCACAGCAAGAGAAACCAAAATTATCTACATGAAACAGCTGGAAGCACAAAAAAAGTAGTTCCAGCACTGCCAGCCCCCGCTGCTGTTTACTTTCTCATCCACAGAGCAAAACTCAATTTTTTGCTTCTTTATGACTGACTTGAAGAGAACAACTTCAGACAGAGACAAATTCTATTCCGCACAGGAAAAATGAAAGGTTAAAAAGGCTGTCCAAGCCAGTTAATTGTAGGAAGCAATATAATTTTACTATTCACAAAGGTGTTTTTTTTGTTTCAACCATAGCTATTATTTTGTAGCAGACAACAGAAGTAGGAATAATACAGAGAATACTTACCACACTTAAACTGACTAAAGCATTTGCCTTTGGCACAGGATGGCTATACAATGATTTTAACAAATCATTTGAGTCATTTTCCTAGAGGGAATATTTTTTAAAGGTGATTAATTGTCATATAATACAGAATAATTACCATTTACAGTACGTTAAGCTATATATAGATGAGAATATGTATATTCATTTAATGAATTTAGACATTACAACAAAATATTTCCGTACACCACTGAAGCTTTCTGACCCATCAAAACAATTTCCTCAGCATATAGCACAACAAACTTAACCTGGCATCTTAAATTGGTTGTAGCAATAACTGCAGTGCCTGAACTGCATGAGGAAGCAGAGACTAAAATGATTCCTACCCCAAAGTTCTGCCAAATACAACCTTAATTTTACTGTTAGGGCCAAAGATAAAAGTTCCATTGAAAGATTCAGTACACCATTCATGAGACCATAAATAGAGAATACATTCAACTAACCCAACTAACACCTAACTTTCCTACTGCATTTTCATTTTACATAAAAAGTCATCATATAGTGCATTTGCTATTATGCACCATAATTGCTTAATCTACAGTTCATCTATTCTGGAAACGTCATCTTTTCCAGTCTACAGCATACAGCCAACTATTGATGTCCCCCTCTCCTCCTCCCGAGTTACAATCTATTACTTTAATATACTTAAGGTAGAAAGGTATGGGTTTACTGTTCTCAGTGAAACAGATGCCAGTGTTTCCCTTCCCATGTAATCCTGGAATATGCCTAATTGCTCATGAATATGCAAACTAAACTATCAGGATTCTTCACCAAATGTTGCAAGCAATTTTGTCTTGCTAGTTGAGATGACAGAATTACGAGAGGTAGTTCTTAGTGAATACGAAGGGTGAAACAGTACATCATATTTTACGCAGTTCTGAAAAAAAGTGTTTGTAACTGATAATCAGATAGTTCTGGAGATCTACAGTTTACAATCAATACATCATACAGTTCTCCAGTGATGTGACACTTTGCTCACACTTCATCCAGGACTTGTTTATGCTAAGACTGACACTTTGTAAAGGTAGATTCTCAGCAGCTTTTTAAGATTAATGTGGTAATCAAGTGATAGGAGTGGTTGTACATTCAGATTGTTTGAATTTCAATACAATGAATTTAACGATGCTTCTGAATTCTACTAAAAAGATTTAAAGAGTGAAGAATCCCTTTATAGCACTTGAAATAGTGACTATTATTACAAGGAAAATCTTTAACACAAAGAAACAGAATATGCAAAATTACCTGTTCTTTAGCCAAATAATCTGCCAGGGTATTTAAGAGCTTATAGTATACCTCAAACCAGGGCAGGTAACTAAAAGAGGAAGAAAAAAAAAAAAAAACAACATTTGAATAAAGTATTAGTGTATTTTTCCAGTGCTTATGAAATACGACTATAATCAATGTGACTTGCACATTTTTTTATTTCTACATACAAATAAAATGCATATAAAACTTTTCTCCATGAATTTGATGGTGCATCACTGACAGATAGTACTACTAAAGCTGTATTTCTTTACGCTGTATCTATTAAACATATATCTACTTTGCAAGTCTCTAGTTTTGCTTTGTTTGTTATAAAGCTGATGTCTGAATATTTCAAATGCATTAAGTATACCACTTCACTTTGCACAATAAAATGGACAACAATTTGAAGTTCCACGTCAGTGTAGACTACTAGCTCATATTTTGGCTTCTCGTTATTCTACATGCCGAGGAGCTCGCTTTAAGCGTTGTCAGACAGTTTCAAATCACATTCCCACTACCTTTTAATGTTACAAGTTTCAGTAGCTTTGTTTGCAACTTTACTTGCAGTTTAGAGATTCTGCGTTCTGTTGTACCTGGCCAGACTGCCCCAACTGCTGCTTCCCTGAAGACTGAAAACCTTTTTACCTGGGCAGAGCCAGTACCCCATACTTGACAAGCTGTGCACTGCTAAAGAATACCACAGATGTCACATCATCGACAAGAATATTGGTCTCCCGATAGTCATTCCTATACATAGAAGCAAATTCTAAAAATGTGAGCCTTCACCACCAGCTCACAGCACACTAACACATGAGTAATTACCAGACTTAACGCAAGTCCACAGCCCATATATGCGCAACATTCCCAATCAGTTAAACAGAATCCAAGATAAATATAACAGAACTGAAGAGCATGAGAAGAGAAACCCAAACACTGTGCCATCATTTCTATTTTTTGTAATCTATTTACAGAATGGTTACCTTTAGCTGAGACATCAACAGAGACAGCATGCTACAGAACCACATAATAACTACTCAAGCATTTGATACAGAAGACTTTTTTTTTTCTTTTTTAAGAATTTTATCACAAATTCAAAGGACACTACCATGAATAGTATAATATTAGTTGTTCATGCTCTGACAGGGGTGGGGGAAGAAATCAAGCCTGAAACTTTTTTATTACATTTTATACCTGTATGTAACAATACTACCTATTTGGTTGTTGTTCAGCACAGTGTAAATCCATGGATGTAATTCCGGTGCATTTTTAAAAGCTGTAATGCATGCTGTGGGTATACCTTGAAATGACAAAATTGTACTTCAGGAAACATTAGGCTAATTGCAACTGAGGAGCCCAGTATGCACAACCTAAACGCTTTCCCTTACAGGAAAGGGAAAGCTGCTAGGGGTTGGTTCAGAAGCCAAGGCTACTCCTGCCCAGTGAGCATAGTAAAGAGGTACATTTTTTTTTCTAACACCTCTGTTCTCAGTAAGCAGCTGCCCAGGCTTTAGAAATAGACTCCAGTTCTTACAGTAGAGAGAGAAGAGCAGAAATCTGATTTGGGAACATGGTTATAGTTAAGCATTTAGTAGCAGTCTTACTTTGCTATCTTTACAAATGCCTAACTGATAGTTCTTTAAATATATATATATAATAATATATAATAATCAGAACCATCACAAATTTTCTCTTGCAAATGCAAATGAACAAAGAGGCAACAAGGTCTTTGAGCATATTAATATCTTTATCACACTGTACCATACACTGTACTGGCTAATTACTGAAACTTGATCAATCTCTTTAAGCTCACAGACATTTCTAATACTTGGTGTTGTTGACAGTAGTTCATGTGTGACGTTACTGCATCTGCTTTTCAGAATACTTGTATATAATCGTAACATTTCCTTCATTGCACCAGAATATGGCCACTTATTGCTTATGGGCCTGCTACACACCCCTGTAAAATACTCACTGCAACAGCTCCTAAAACAACTCATCTTGGAGTTTTATTCCAGCTCAGATTCCTCTTCTATTACCTTGCGGAATCACATTAACTTTATCTTGGACAGGAAAATAAAACTGCAGAAGTCAGAGCCACCAAACAATTCCATCAGTCTCAAACTGCAGCAGATGTCAGAACACAGTTCAAGCGTTTTGTCTGACGTACAAGGTTTAAATTGCAAAATACTTTCATAACACTGGACACAAGTAGTTTACGTTACCTAAAAACTTTCCAGTGCTTTGCCATGACCTCAGCAGTAGCAGTCTATATTACCCAAGCATATTTCTTTCTGCTGCAAAATACTGTAAAATCTTATCTGATCATTCATTTTTCATAATGAGCATTTATGAACAGCATGCTATAAAAATAAATGCTCTTACTTCGATAAAATAATAACCATATTTCTTATATCTATGATCTCAGCTCCCCTTTTACTTTGAAAAAAAAAATTAAATTCAATTTTTAAGATATATGCCCAACAAGGTCAAATTCATTATTTGAAATTAAGAAACCTAAGCACAAAGCCAGGGAAGCTTTTTCTTTCATACGGTTACACCATGCTGACCAGAGTACTCAATACAAGAACTCTTTTCCTTGGCAAAATCAGGTTGATGATGCACTTCCATGTCTCCATGTAACAAAACCACAAAGAAATACATTGTAAAAACAGACTACTTGAACGTAGTTTAAAAATGCCAGTTTCCTTTTTGAGCTGAAAGACTGGAAAAAAAATTGCTTTCAGCCTTATAACCACAGATATGAGGTTAATATAATTTCAACATGCCATTTAAACCTGAAAAATTAAGACCAATCAAAACAAGTGCTCCGTTACATTCTATGGCATGAAACCAAAGACCACCAAAATCTGTCCTGTTTTTTTCTCCCGCATCTTCAGCTCTTCGAAAGCATAGTTCAACTGTAAAAGTTTATGCCAATAATTTTAATTATATTGTTTATACTGTAAAAAAGAATTATGAAGGCCTAATGCAAAGCAAACAAGTTCTTTATATTTTTATTTTATGTATTTACTAATTGTTATTATTTCAGTACAATAAAGAATTGCTACATTTGTTGTTTGCAAACAATAAAGTGTGTGTTTGTATGTGTGTACACAATGCATCTCTGCTTTTAAAAGTAAACAAACACAGATTGTGTTTGTTCATAATTCAGACAGCTATCAGTCAGGAGGGATTTCAGATTCTCGACACAAAGACCAAATATAAGCTCATTTCATTTTGAAACATCTTCATGGCTGTCAAGCAGCATTCTTTTCCTGTTATATCACAGGCTGGTTTTGCAAGCACTTGTATTAATAATCCCATTAACTTATTTGGACTACTCTAGTAAATAGATTTATTCATAGATGAGCATTCCCATGATTTAAGCTTTACATCTTTATTGCATTGGATAAAGTGCTGTATACGGGACTTGTGTGCGTGGCAGAACGGAAGCATTACGGGTAAAGGAATCTTCTCAGCTTGTTGTGTTGGCAAAAATTGCAAAAATTATTTAATCTTTATTTAGCACAGTAGAACAAGTCTATGTACGGAAAAGTCAAAATATCCAGGGGCATCTGTTAAGTTGAGTAACTTTTTTTTCAAGCATGTCAGTACAGAAATGCACTCTCTGTAAAAATGGCTTTAGAATTGCTGAACTTAATAGAGAAGACCTGTAATATATTACTGCTAACTCAGAACTGTCACCCTAACATGTACCTTAACAGTGGATAAAATCAAAATTAAAGTCTGTTACTAGAAAGACGTTACTGTCGCACACATTCATAAAATTATTTATGATTGTTCTATTTTATAATGAATTATCTGTCTTTAAAAAATGTCAAAAGGTTATCAGTGAAGGCCCTTTGCAGTTGATAAAACTGAGAAACAACAGGGCTTTAATGTATGTAGAAGTGTAAGCTTCAAATAAAAATAAATTTAGTTTCTTAAACTATGAAACCATCATTGGTTTATTGAGTGTTGTGGTTTTTTTAATTGCACACATTGTCTTTGCAGACTGCATGTTATAACCAGTACTCTTTTGAGAAAAAAACATATAAGACAAACATACAACAACTTCATATTCTTATGAAGTTGCCACAAAAGATTATTCCCACAATAAGATAAAATATCAAAACATAAGCAGTATTGTTTTAAAACACATGTATTTCCTGCTTTACAATACAGTGGTCTTTATTTAAGAGTACAGCCACCGCCTGTCATGAGAACACGAGCACAAGATATTTCATGGCTAATTAGAAACATACTTAGCATTTTCTTTTAATCCAAATGAGCCACAAAGCAGGAGCTCAGACTTTTATTCAAAGTCACGCATAACCCTTGTTGCAGTAAGTAGACTTCCACCTCACTTGTGCTTCTACTATAGCTCTGATAAAACTTTTACATTCACGAGTCAAAGGTTAAATAAAGGAAAGGAAATGTTTTCTGTCAAATAGTCAGGTAACCACTAACAGTCCTGAACTATCAGCAGGAATCTAACTTCTAGTAATCAAATAAAACTAAGGAAACTGCCTTTCCGTAGCTAAATGTCTAATGTCTAGGGGCTACTTTTCTGTCTGGAAAATTGACACAAAATGTGTAAAATTGAAACATTCTGCTTCTAAGGGATTTGCCTAAAGGAAGAGTGAGAAACCTTCAAGCGTGGTCTGAACTGAAGAACTACAAAGGCTTACCACATAAACCTGTCTTCCTTATTAGAGCATTTCATTTGGAAACATAGGTGACAATTTTACAGTCGTAAAATTAATGAAACCTAAGACTGAAAATTTTAATGATGCATTTTCCATTTCTCCAGATACATAAGGGTAACCTCAAGATTCCATCAACAGTTTCAAGATTTTAACAAAACAAATTTCAGTCAAATTATTTGAACTTTGTATTAAAACCATTCAGACAATTCAAAAACAGCTTAATGTAAACTCACAAAGTATTATTCCTGCTCCAAACAGCAGAGATATAGAGAAACAATACCCAAAAGATTTAAGTCTCCTAGTATTATTCAAAAATGAACATCAATGTTTCTACTGTGCTACTTCAAATCTGAACTGCCAAAATTATTATTTAAATTAGCATATAAAAAGTAAAATTAGAAGAAAAGATCCTGTATAGTATATGAATATATTACAATATTCCTGCTGTGGTACCTCTTGTTATTAAGGGGCTACATGAGTTCAATAGTTTGTGGAGATGGAAGAGGTGACACAGAGGGATTCACACCGAGAGCTTCACAAAGCAGCCATGCAGTTTGAAAAAGAAAAACAAACTAACAAAAAGACTTTCAAGGAATCACACACAACTTCTGGAGAGTTATCCAAAATGTGCTTTCTCATCTTACTGTGATTTTGCACTCATTTGCACTTTGAATTTGGCAACTGCAGTCAAGTTATGTATGATCACTTCAGAAAATACTGTACCACAATTAAATTCTTCAGCTAAAAATGCCTGGGATATCTCCACTGGAGCATATTTATTGACTGTATTCATGCTTACAGAGAACTTGAAGAGAACATTCTGATTTGGGAGACAATTCTTTTCACATAGTTCTTATACATGTGTATATAAAATATACATATGAAATTTCTCTGCATGTTTTACAAGATGGGTGTATATTCTGATTTAAACTCTCCAGTTTTAAGTATGACTATGTGGCTGCAAATTCAAAGTTGATTTCCTTAAATTAGTGTTTCCTATAAAGAATGAATTTTAGAGAGATAAACTACAAGACTTAACCTCACAAGCAGCCTTGCATTGGTGGTGTAAAATCTGAGGACAAGCAGCCTTTTCTTCCCTTTACAGTTGAGAATCCCACTAACCAGTTCAAATCCCAGTACTTTAGCAGGCCTGGCACAGGTTAACATATGACATAGTACCATTCTCAAAAGACATTCAGAAGAGGGAAGCCATCCTGTTCCCTACTCATCAGACTGCCCCAATTTTTATCGATTTCTTTCTCTTTGCTGTGATTGGCTTGTTCTTGTTCTTCTTTTCAGAGATTCTTAATTAGATTTCATTTACCTACTGCCATTTAGTTAAGTCTTTTATACTTGACTTTCTCTAGCTTGTCTTTGTTAAAGCCCCAACCAGCAGTGTGAATGCATTCCTCTTCTTAGTGGAGATACACAAATACGTGCATATGGAGACGTGCAGGTGTGCAGTAGTTTGACCTGGTATTTCTGTATGCCTGCATCTGTGTGTTTATATAAAGTCCATGACTGTTATGTACATATCTGTGACACACGCAAGTAGTTGGAACTGTTCATACGCAAGTCATTACGTGTAAATTCACAATGTGAATATACATTGACACTATTTTCAAGTATGGAAGAAAAGAGAGCAAGTGTGCATATGCGTACACATCTTTATGTATAAAGACAGCAACTCTTTGTTAAGCTTTCTTTGATATTGGTTAGTTTAAGATAAATTAACATTTACAAGGGAGAGTCAGATGAAATGCTGAAAGAAATCTGCTAGCAAGTCTCCTTTCATTTGGTCATTCCTAACAAATCTTGGATTCAGAGCAGAAATCAGACTGGGTACTAAAATGCATCAAAGGAAAATACTGATACATTCTTTCCATCTGAGCAAAACACTATTTCAAACTGGCATACAAACTGGAGAGCAAAGAGCTACCAATCTAGAAGTACAATTCCATGCAGCTAGTGCTGTTACACATTCAGCTATGCATTGTAAATTTGAAATTGTCACAATAAAAGCAATAAAGGCAATGTTTTGATTATGGTTAGGTGAAAAATTATAGCTTGCCACTTTTCATATTGCTAGTTATTCTGCCAAGTAACTGATCATTGGCTAATCTTTAACTGATGTATGTCTCTGTGGAAATGTTAACAGAAATACCCCAGTTTACACCAACTGAGAATCTGCATCCTTTGCTTTGCAGCACTACATACAGTATTGAAATGTACATACTTGAGTGTAATTGATTAAGGAATTGTTACTGCAACATTAGAAGCTACCCAGAGAACGTTAGGAGTACAAGTAAAAAAACATTTGTTTTTAGCCTGATGAGGGAAGAAAAGGCTAGCTCAGACAAACCTGCTAAGAGCATACACTTATATTCTCTCTGGGCCTTACCAAGACTTACCAACAAAAGCTAGCACAGTGAAAACAGCCATTATATGCTCCAAAATCCTGACTTAAATCCTTCTACAGTAGTATTAAGGAAGTATTGTCAAGATCACAGAAAACCAATTAATTTTCAAAATAAAATATTTTCCATTTGCTATTTTTATTATATGGCAGTAAATTTTTTACAGTATTTATAGCAAATCCTTATTTTTAAATTACCTGCCCCAAAAAAGTCCATTGCACAGGCTCTCAAAATTAGTTTAGAACCTGCTTAAAATCACAGATTGTAGGGGGCTCCTCATGTGCTTCCAAAAAGGATGTTCCCATTTTTTCTATGGGCATTACAGACTGGTATGCTATTAATTGAACTGGCAATTTAGCCTTATAATACAGGCCAAAAGTACAAAAAGGCTTTAGCTAAACATTTTTTGTTGTTGTTTTTTGTTTTTTTTTTCCACTACCAAAACTATTATCTTCAAGGAGAGCAAAGAATTACCAGAAGGAAAAAAAAAACAGAACATTTTGCTAGGATAAATTTCTTCTTCTTCAGCATCTGTTCTGCACCAAAGTGGTGTGCTGTACATTGACGATTAATTTGGTTCTGGAGTTTCTTATAAGAGAAATCGTCTGGCTAAAGATGATGGAAGACACACCCAAAAATCGTATTTCCAAGGACAGGAATACAGAATAGCACAGTTCATTGTTAAATTGACTGGATACTTGTCAAAGATTACATTAGAAAGTAAGAATATACAGATAACATTCAAAGCCTGCAAAGCTTTTAAGCAGAAATTGAATCATTTAGCCTCACTCAAGAACACAGTCACGTGGGGCTTGAGACTGCTCTTCAGCTGAAATCAATGGTAACACTGTTGTACAGAGATGGTATACTGACATATAAGCATAAAATATTATCAGAAGATTTCCAAGAGATCATTTTTCTTTGTGTTTTTCCTATATTCACTTCTATACTCATTTTTTTCTTGTTCTAACTTACCTCAGAATACAGAGGCAGACCTTGCCTCCTGACGTCAAACGGCAAAATCCAAACCTTTGCTTACTTTCAATGTCGGTGAGCACAAAGGTAAAATGCTGTCCTACTTGGTTTTGAGACACCCTGCAAAATTAGACACAGAGTGTAAGAACACCAAATCATGAAAAACACTACCATATAAGTCACTGGTCCCAAACATTTCCATGTTCAAACCACTTCCTTCTTCTCACTATCCTTCTTCTCAACCCTTTTCTCCTTTCCTTCCCCCTCCAGGCTGCCTCCTCCACCCCACACCTTCCCCTGGGCACCAAAGAGCTTGGTTCTCTTGTTCATCCATGCCACCTGCTGCCATCCCGGCCCCATCCACTGGATCTGGCCACCTTCACCTCAGTAAGCCCCCTACTTGGGGACTCTGTGAGGTTCAGACCCCATACCACAAAAAAGAAGGCACAGGAGTTACAGAAAGTACAGAGCAGGATGAGAGGAGGGAGCTGCTGCATAAGGAGAGACTGGAATGTTCCTGCCTGTGCTGCTGGAGACAGGACACTGCCCCAGACTGCCCTGAGCTCAGTAGGCAGGCCACTTCCTAAGGTCTTTTGCTAAGTAAGGCCTGAGCAGGAGCAGCACAAGCTTGCTGCAGCTTGCTGGCTTTGAGCACACCTCAACAGTGAAAAACGTCAACCAAAACAAAGGTCTGAAGTTCTACAAATAATTTAATTCCATAGCACAGGCTTGGCTTAAGACATGCATTAGAAAACTAGCATTTTCTTTTCTTCTGTAGACCCGTAGCTTTCCCATGCACACCTACACTTCTTCCTCCTTTTTTCCAGTATGCATTACCCAATAGAAAACTTTTTGTTAAGCCTATTTTCCAGTGCAAGCGTTTTTATTCTGCAAATGCAAAAGACAGGAAATAATCAAAAACAAATAGCACAAGAACTAAAATAATAAGCACTAGCATCTGCAAGACTATACCAAAACACATACCACTTGGGACAGAATAAGTTTACACAACATTTCCCTGTGTGGTCTTCCATTTCCTCTTATCCCCAAGTGCCCCGCTCAGCCAGCACAGGGTAATGTGGTTTGTTCTCAGCATCACCTCTAATTCCTCAAATTCTCCAGTTCCCAGTCCTAACCTCCACTCCTTACCCCCACTTTCTGTTTGACAGTATAACCTTTTCCCAGTTTCCTTCTACAATCAGGGCACCTCCTCTTCGGCTGCTGTCTCCTTTCGCTTTTGAGCCAGACACCTTTCTCTCCTGTGCAACCTGTCAGCTTCAGCCAGAGGACAGCAGAGGACGGAGCAGCTCTCAGCTATGCTGTCCAGTGCTGTGACAACAGCTTTAGGCAAGTCCCACCCAGTTCTGAAGCAAAAACTACAATGTATGCCTCAGATGAGTGTACTTGGTCAGTAAACATCATTACTAAACTCTAAAACTGGAATGCTTTCAAAGGCTTCTCACTGTGGTCAAAGTTTGGTGATTTTCATAGAATTTAGTGTAAGCATTTCAGAACACAACTGCATCTTCAATTTACTCACAGAAATACATATTGCACTTTTCCAACAACTTCCAAAGAAAACAAGCTTTAGAGTCTCGTCATTTTCAACCACAAAAGATAATGTATGGCATAGTTAGGAGCAAATAAAAGCGAAGTTGTAATGGGAAGTGTAGGGAGATTTGAAAATGTAAAATGCAGTAGTTCTGCCTGTAATTCTATTTTCCTCTGTTATTTTCTCATTCTTAATTTATCTTCTTCAGTAGAATACCTATCTGGCTGCTAGTGAGTGATATGGTTACAATATGTCAGGTATGGTTCATTCTTACATACCAAGCTGAAAATGAATTCCCGCAGAAGCTGAGAACCATCACAAATCTCACCATCTTCCATTAAGGGCATCTTTTTTTTTTCTTTTTTTTTTTTATTTAAATAAATTAAATTTAAAAAATAAAAAATCCCTTCAGAAGGAAGAAAGTAGAAGGAAAGTAGAAGGAAACTAAAGGGATGAAGAAATTTTGTGGGACACATGCACACTATACTGCTTAATGATATATGGCAACAACTTAAATATTAGGCAAGTGATGCTACTACCCAGACTGCAGAATCTCCCACTTGTTTCCATTTGGTCTTGTCCCTTCAGAACATACAGTGACCAGGCCGAAATGAAGGCCCGTGCTGAATATAAACAACAGTACAAGTTATCTTTATCCTGGTCCAGTAGAACCACTGGAGATCCATTATATAGTAAAGGGACTTTTTTACATTAGGTAATTACACTTAAATCATTACAAGCATTTTCCTCGATTGTCTTCAATAAACTGGAACAACCTAGTGTGCTTTTAAGACACAGTGAATGCTCAGTGGCTCTCTCAGTGCTTCATCCTTCAGGTTCTTTTATATACCTTGCATGCTGCCTGTATATTATGTCGGACACAACAGAGAACCATCAATAACAGCATGTTATTACTCCCCTGCCAATGATCCAATTTGCTATTTCACATCTTCACACCTGTCTCTTTATTCCTGCAAGCAGATCTCCACAGAAATCTGCAGCCTGGTGCCTCACTGGGCGCTCACAACGCCCAGCAGCAGCAGCGCTGGCAGCCACACCGCGCACAGCGGCCTTGGCCGCCTCCTGCCCTCACCCGTGCCCTGCTCTGCTGCGGCCTCGCCTGGGCCTAGGCCTGGGCCTGGGCCTGGCGGTCACCCGCTAGTCTGGCATGGACAGGCTGCCGTCCCCTGACCCAAGCAGATGATCGATGATTTACAAAAAGCTATTCTTAACAGACGTCCATCTGTGCAGGCTTTGGTTTTTCTGTACTGTGTATATGTATGTCGGGCAAATGACTCTTCTCCACTGCTGCTTAAAAACAATTCCTTGGCCACAGAAAAACCTTACACCAATAAGGGTCCCTTGCTTAAAGTTATTTGCCTCCTCCCTTGCCAACACTGGTAGATGACATGGGAAAATATCCAGTATTGCAATTAAAGCATAAATAAAAGTGTCATTACACAGGACCACTTTAAAAATAAGATTTAAATTTTGATATTCTCTGTCTATTAAAAATAGCTCAGCCAAGTTATGGCAGTCCAGTGGGAGGCAATCCCAGTGCCATCTCACCACCTCCAACTCAACATCTTCCCTTTGCTTCTAGGAGATACAACTCCGTGTTTTGACAGTCAGTGTGAAAACAGCTCAGCTTGAAAACTGCATCCCGCAGACTTTAAAAAGAGTGTAAGCAACTTGTTCCGGATGTTCAAACTGAAGAAAACTCCAAAGCTGATTCTCCACAAACAACCAAAAGTTTGCATTTGGTTCCATTTGCTTCAAGGAACAACTAGCAGAACCTAGCGACCATCCATCTGCACCACATTTTTTGATTAGAATTTAAAATACTGAATTAATCCTGGGTTGCTAATTCGAGAGCTCCACATAAGAGCTGGGGGCAGCAAGGATGCCTGTTTTCTTACTCCTCTTCAGCAGAAGAAAAACTGACTATACATAAGCCTTACAGTAACAACCTAATGATGACCAGAGATCTCTGTACAACAATAGACAACCAAAATGTATAAACCTGACACATAAAACATTCAAAAAGTGCTACCACTACAGATTTAACGTATCTATTGCGTGTATCATACATAATGTGGACACATTTTGGCTATGGGACTTATGCCTCTGAGGTGAAGTTTTGACTTTGGTGGCACATAACAGCTCCTGTAACTGCTACCAACTCACAGCAAAGATGCTTCTAGCAGTTTTCCTTAACATTGATATCATGTGTAAAACACAATTGTTACCTAGTGAAATTGCCTACAGAAATAGGCACCTATACTTGCTGACAGAGCACGGGATCAACTGACCAAACTTCAAAACGGCGGCCTAGTGAGTTACGTCAAACCAAGGGGATCTGCTCTGCTCTCTTGCAGGGAGACAGCAGGCACAAGGTGCCACAAACTGTCACCGAACTCACACATTCTTCTGCATTGCTTTTTACTTCCTTTCAGCTCCTGCATTGCATGCTTACATTTAATCTTAGTTCAACAACAATAAATCACCAACAGCAAAGGATGTGTGTAAACACTTAACAACTCTGTAGACTACAATGGGCACTTTCAAGGTTATTACAATTCACTATATGAATAAAAATATTTTCTTTAATTTCCCTAAGTATCTACAGAATGCAGAAAAGGTTCTTTGATATGCATGGAGCAGGTAAACAATCATTTGAAGATTTTTGTTTATACTATTGCCGTTGTGCATGCTGCATTTTAAGGCTACCTTGAGAGAACTGGTTAAGGCAGAAATTAAGTCTCTTCTTCCAATAAAAAACAACATGTCTGACCATTACATTTATCCCTTGTTCTCAATTAGAGTTGCTCTTCTTCCAAATTAATCTGTTTAGGAAACAAAGTATGTTTGAAATGAATTGTTCTTCAAATTTTAGAATTTCTAAAGGGCTTTGAATTTCAGGGAACCAGTAACCCTAGGCTGGGACTTCTTCCATTTATTACTATTCCCAAATCAGAGACTACTGTCTCCACTTTGAAGCCTGCTCTGTGACCCATGACTCCACTACCTGGGTTTCTCCTGTCCTTACACAGACTTCTCGCGACTTAGGACTGAATTTAAAGCGGGGCCAAAAAGAACAAGAGGAGCATTGGCTTGCTTACTCCATCACCCAGCTAAATGGATGGAGCTAGAGATAGAGATATGGGCTCTGCAAAGTTACACAGTTTTAGGTTGACAGGGAAAATACAGAAGACTGATAGTGGAATGAAGTGAAGAACATCATGCAGAGTTTGTATAAAGGATGCAAGGAACAAGAGAAAAGAAGTACGATTTCTCTAATGTAAAAAAAACTAGCTTAACAAACATTACAAGGAAATGAAAAACCTCTTCGATTTCAAATGGTACAATTCCATATGAATAGAAGCAGAGAAAGGAAGTGTGTAGCAGAAGAAAAAGGAACATATTCGTAAATATCTACAAATGAACTGTTAAAATGGTATACAATTGTGCGATTTATTAAGTCTAAAATAATTTAGTGTGTCTGTCCGTCCGTTCCCCCCCCAGCCCCCAAAAAAAAAAAAAAAGACACTGGTTCTTGGGATAAATGCTCAAGAACTTCTATTACAATTCCTTTCTTAATCCCTTCAACATAAAAGGTAAGCCATAGCAGGCAGCAAAAAATTATGTGCTTGCTTTCAATAATAATAATAATAATAATAAAATTATATAGAAAACTCAAAGTTTAAGTCATGGTCAACAACTACACCATTTATTGTGCCTTCTTTGGCTTGACTTTCAGGTTAAATTTAATGGGAGTACCTACAGATTTTAATCACCATTCACACTATGCAATTTTGATAATTAGAACAAACAGCGTACAGCTATTTACTACATCCACATAAAAGATAAAGTCAGTATGTCTGGTGAGATGAAGCAAGCACTATGACAGAATCAAATCTGGATCTCAGCCTGTGATCATTGCATCATAGCGAATAAACAAAATAAAATACATTCATTCTCAATTCATTCATTCATTAATCACAGGTGAGGTGGAGTTAAATATGTGATGATGGACTTACCACTATGCTTTAGCAGGGCTTTAACTTTGCAATTTCCATAATTTAAAGAATAGAGCTTTACTACTTAAATAAGTTGTATCTATCTATATAATAAAAAGAACACTCAAACTCTGCTGCATGGTAGGAGAAAGCCCAGAAGCAATCTATGGAATAAAGTCATGTTCTTTATTCCAGCTATCTTGATCAGCAGCATCAGTGGAAGTTCCACTTTTGCACTGGTAACTCCCAGCTCTCAGGAGGATCAGAAGGTGCTCTAAGTGGTTTATATATGGATAGTACACATAATACAGTTTGAGAAACTATGTTCCCTAGAGTACAACATGCTCAATCAATGAAACAGAAACTTTGTGTTACTCTTCAATCAAAGATTTCTGTACAGAACTTGTCATTGAAACTGCCTGTAAAACACGTGGGGGGCACTCGGTGTATCATGGTCCTCAACATAGGAAAATAAATACATGTTCACCAAAAAAGCGAAAAGCACGTTTATGGCTAGAAAAAAATCTAAGTGTTTGTCTCATCTTCAACATCCATCAAAAAGAAAACCACATGAAAAGGAGTTATAGCAATGTTTTTTCTCAATACTTGTCTGTATCAGTCCCATTTTTTAAAAAAAATAAAAATGGAGAAAACAAAAGACACCTGAACAGTTTTCTTTACCAAAAAAAAAAAAAAAAAGTGGCAATATATGTCTGTACTATAAAAATGCCTGAACTGAGTAGCATAAACACCACACAGCTGTAAGTTGTCCCACAAATAGTTGCCAATAAACATTCAGCCCATATTCTTGAATGGGCTTCCAACATTTCTAACCTGTTCCCCACAGTAGCTCTGCCCCTCCTCCCTGTCCATGCTCTTTCACTCTCTCGTGACCCCACATTGCCTTTAGTTCTCTCACAAATCCCCTACAACTCAGCTCCCAGTGGCTGACTTGAAAGACAGCAGTGCTCTGCCAGAGCAGCCAGTGGGCCAGACAGAACGAGCCAGGTTTGTGCTGTCAGTGTAACTCAGCTTCCAAGATTGTCTCCATCTTGTGTCCAACTGCCAAGTTTTACGGATTTTGTGGGAATTTCATCTCTGTGAGACCACTGCTCTTCAATCAAATATGAGCCAAATATACACCAAGAGTCAAAAAGTATTGGGGGACGGGACAAAGGGCATTAAAACCATTAACACACAAACAACATCCCTTAATTTTATACTCAACCCACACTTTGGATACTAAGTTAAAATAAATTAATATATTCCCACAGTTCTCTGATTAAGCTCATCAGTCTCATACAAATAATAAGTGTCTTCTGAATGGCTTAAGGGAAACAGTTAACACAAGTTGTTGAAAATAATTATTTGCCGCCACTGATAATGTTCTTGCCACTGGATGGCAGCAACAGAACCTCACCTTTTTCTGTTATCCTCAAATTTTATTTCCATTATTCATCTTCCTTACCAATTTTAAACAGAATTCTGTGTATATCTTAACCACAATAAAGACTTGAATGCTTTAAAGCCAACACTGACAATTGTATTAGTTAAGGCATTAAAACAGTTTAAAAGACAGTGAGCTTAACCAGATCAAAAATGAAACAACTTAATTAAATTCAACCATAAAAGACTAAATGAACATAGTTCACTTCCAAAAACTTGTGTTTGTGACAATCTTTATTTTTCCAGTGTGTTTTCCTTCCTTCCTCTATCCACACACCATCTTTCACTGCACTGATGGTAGCTTCTTGCAGGGCTCTCATACACAACTGATGCCAATGTTGTGCTGAAATCAGCTCAAGCTACACACTACCTGGGTGTATCTTTCATTAATTATGCAAATTAAGCTTTTAACTCAATCTTTGTTGAGTTAAACAATATGGACAATAAAATTCTGGACAATATGAGTTTCAGAAATTGAGTATGATTGATGAAATTAATTACCATTAATCATTTTGACAAACACAAATATTTTAATTAATAAAATTGTTTCATATGAACCATTTAACTGACTGGCATCATTACATGGAAGCCACACTATAACTGATACCAGAAAGGTAAGAGCTAATCAGTTATAAATAATGGTCTTGAATCTACTCTGAGAAAAATCAATTGCATATTCAGTTAATTCCAAGCAATTGAAGTCTTAATTTCTTTGAACTCGAACAACATGTTCTCAGTGCTGGTCAGTGAGTTTCTATATACCAGTGCACTATAACATTCCTTTTTATGTTTGCTGTTTGAAGGAAACTATGTTATATCCTTACATTTAGGCAGATGGTGTTTATAATTCTAATGGACAAAACTGGGAGCCAGAATATTGCTCTATCCTGATGAACATACCCCTAAAATTCTGCATTTTGCTGTGATAATTCCCTCCTAAGGATTTAATACACACTTGAATAAGAACATGTTCTTCTCATCTACAGGTGCAAGCTTATGAAGTATAATGTATTTTCCTGTTCCTTATATCTTTCCTTGCAATTATGCTAAATATCATTTTATATAAAATATCTTTCAATAAATAGTAACTGTACCACATACCTTTCAATGTCAAAAGGAAAGCAGAACTTTGGAACGCTGTTCAGCACTTCCTGTAAATTCAAGCGAAAGAAATAAAGTTAGGATTTTGAAAAGGCTTTTATCTCTATTTGCTAGCATCTGCCCTACAGCTTGCTTTTAAAGAATAACCCAAAATGCTCGTATCAAATAATAAACTCAAGGAATATAAGATTGCATAAAATACAGCACACGTTCCTGGACTGAAATAATTGATTATTAAAAAGGAATTAAGTTTGTGCTTCGGCAGATTGCAAAGACAATGCCATAGAAGCCCCAGGAGGGAAAGGCCTGGCCTGAAGGGTATTAACACCCTTCACATCCCCGCTGGGATTCCCTTCAACAAGGCCATATGGATTTTACAAGAAGCACTACACCATATGGGTAAGCCACGTCTGCTGCTACTTGTACCACAGACTAGCCACAGGGACTTCTGACAGATCCTGGCTCAAAAATACAAATGTTGTTTCAATTAAAATGCAGGCAGAGAAAAGGGAATGAAGTTGGCAGCAGAATGAATTACAGAGAGGTATAACAACTCTATACATCCTTCATGGTCAGATGCTGAAAATGATGGAAATCTTCTGCTGGTCCAAAGGAGAAATGTATATGATTAACCCTTTGGTTTTCACAAGCAAGCCTCACTATTCATAAAAAAGGGGGTGACAGATCTACCAGAGCTACACATTTATACCATTATATAAAAGGATAATGCCGCTCTTTCTCACAGAATTTTATTTAAGAAGTTGTTTAGTGGCAAATAAAATGTGTTAATTAAAATATAAAAATGCTGTCAAGCTCGTCAATGATTTTCTCTTAAAAAAAAAAAAAAAAAAAAAAAAAAAGTGAACTGCCAGATCTGTTAGCAGAAAGTATTAAACACTGATCTTACAGGAACCCAGGAAAAAAAAAAAAAAAAAAAAAAAAAAAAAAAAAACAGTTATTT
>NC_048900.1:6779594-6875137 GCF_011077185.1 Oxyura jamaicensis | reverse complement strand
AAAAAAAAAAAAAAAAAAAAAAAAAAAAAAAAAAAAACAGTTATTTCCTTGCTTCCAACTGGGAAAACAAACCTTCTGTGACACGTCAGCTAAGAAGGGACAATTGATGACATTGCAGTTGGTCAGCAAAGCTACAGTTCTTTTGTACCAGACCAACAAAAAGACAAATATACCGGGGTACACAAGTCATCCTGCGAGGTGTCTCTCTTCAGAAAAATGCACACTGAGTGCAGATTTCCAGGGTTGCTGGTGGGGGCTTAAGAACTGGATCTGAGATGTTCGCACTCTCCCGTCTGAGCACTCTGTTTACTGTGTGCTGCAGTTAACTCCCATTAGGGGAAATTATGTATTTAAATTCCTGCACAGCACAATGACTATTTACTTCAAACATTTGCATGGCTCAGTTGAAAGTGCAAAACATGAAGAACCCATGCAAGTTAATCAGCAAGGGATGAATAGTTTAGGAAAGGAGAAAAAAAAAGCCTCTAAATAAACAAGCATATGTTGGTTGTAATATTTTAAAGGTGTATGATGTGCCCCCCTGGGCTGTAAGGAAGTCAATTTTTCTAGAGTTTCTAAGACGCATAAGAGAGTTCAAGAAATCCTTCAGACTTCAGCTTTCTCAGCACAGATAAAGAAGGCTACGAAAACAAGGCGTTGTGCTTTGGGAAGGAGTATTTATGAACTCAGTTACAATAAATGGGTTCTAAGGAACAGGACACGGAGAGTGCTCTGGCACCACCCGGCTGCTGAGTGCCCACTGTGGCAGCACGAGGAGCAGCAAACAGAGCAGAACATCTGAATTTCTGCAGGCAGGAAGCAAGCCTACATGATGCTGGTAGCGGTAATAATCAACTGACAGAGGAAAGCAGAACAGACTAACCAAAACTTCTGACTCAGAAATTTCCTAAACACTTCCAGTTTTTTATTTTAGGCTCACAAAGACTTTCTCCCATTCCAAATAAATAATATATTATACTCTGTTTAAACTCTCCCCAAATCCGCACCTGTTGTGACACTACAGGAAGTCATTTTCTCCTTACTACTGAGGATTTGAATTGCTGCCTGATGAGCTTAGATTTAGAACTGGGTACGGAAATGGATTGATTCAAGTTCCCCACTGTATCCTTTCAGCATAAATTATCACACAGGAAGAACAAAACCAAAACCAAAGGTAGTAGCTCAGCATTTCGACCGAGCGACCCGAAGACGATGTGTGAGTTTTCCAGCCGCGGGACAGCGAGGTCCCCCCGCTCTGCCTGCCCCCCCGGCAGCACACGTGCACACAACTTCTGCAGAGCAGCCTCCGCTCGCTTCCCAACTGGCAGGAGCATCCCTCGGGGGACAAGTCTTTAAACCTCCGCACTCTTTAAAATTCAACCAGCCAGCAGGTCTATAGACTGGTGTATAAACAGTATAGACAAAAAAAAAAAGAAATCCTCTCTCAGCTTATGTCAGTGACAAAGCAGCTCAGCAGTTGACTGCTTTTCCCCTGACAGTGTAAGCCGGGTTTACACAGATCAATGGATGGAAGTCCTACCTCACTTCAGGGCTCCGTTCTCTCCCTTAATTACAGGTGCTATTTAGATTTTTTAAAATGGAGAAAAACAAGATGCCCCCAAGATGCTTCTAGACAAGTTTAAAATGCGAGTGATTTTTACATACACATTCACATACACAGTCACTAATAATGTGCAATTAAAGTCAATATTTTCAGTAACCTCTTTACTGAATAAGATTTGAGCTCTGCTTCCTAATGGGTCACCCCTTTCACAGATCCACAGCCTGGCCAGGACTTCCACTTGAGTCAAAACACACATCCTCAGAAAAAGAATAATACATTTATTGTCTTTTATATTAAAAGCTTCATAAAAGCATGTGTTTATTCCTGAAAACAAAAGGTTGTACAAGTCTTCAGAAAGCAAACCATCCTTCATTCACATGTCTCATGATTGTTTCCACTTTTGGCTCACACAGAATTAGAGCACTCAGAAAAGAACTGGTCACTGTTTCAGAAAGGAAAGAAATTATGTACAGGACGAAAAAGAGAAAGATGCTGGAAAAATGCAAGTTAAAGAATATATATTTGCTTTGAAACACTGAATAAACACATACAGTTGCATATGCAATTGAGTTTAATTGCCAAGTCAAAGGATAACCATCTCGTTCCGTACACAAACTCCAGTGGAAAATAAAATCACAAAATTACTATCATATGAACTACAGCATGCTGCTTTCCCTCATGCAAAGCTTTAACAAAAATGGAAACGGTATTTAAGAAAAATATTTCTCTTATATCTATAGCATAGATATATGCTATATATATCTATGAAATCTGAGAAATCTAAGAAATCTGCCCTCTCACAGGTTCATGGCCCAGTGGTTTAATTAATTCACTTGCACCAATTACACTACACAGCTCCAGCCTGGCCTGGTCACGCTCACTGGTTCTACACAGAAATAATATTACAGATGCTTACAAAGTAAGAATTATTTAGTGTTCCTTGATTGTTTCTATATCCATACAGCTAATTCTTACCAGCTTTGATATATATTATGGAGTCAGCATATTTAAAGCATCTCCACATAGGTATGAGGGTTTTTTCACTTTAACTTACACCCTTCAACAGGTTACTTTTTTCTCAAAGGCTGATGACTTGAATCCACAGAAATTAATTGATCACTTGATACTAAGTAGCATGAGTTTAACCTGATTAATTTCTAAGGTTAGAAGGATGTGGAACTATTCCCCCTAGTATTTTTTTTTCCTATAATGTTATGCAGTTTACATTTAAGTGAACAGGAGAGAGAACCCCGATTTTTTTCAAGTGCATCCCTGTAAAAGGATTGAAAATATTCTCCAGTAGGAATATTTTAAGGTACCCAGAATGCTGAACCACTTCCTAAACAGCACTTTAGACACTGTCATTAAGAAAGAGTCCCTGTGCCGTAAGATTGATGCCCAAGCAAGCAGGTAAATTCGCACCTAGGTCAGCTCTCCCTATGAACCAGCATCTCTCAGGAAATGAACAGCCTCACCCTAAGACACAGTCACACCGCATCCATTCCAGAGACATGTCAGCACACCCAGGAAGACATGGCCTACATGAAACAGGAAGTAAGCAAGATAATTTGCAGTATTTAACTATATTATCCTGAACAGGTTACCAAAACCATTCACATAACTAGTGGCCAAATAACCATTTATTTATCATCACCTCTTCGTTCTGTTTTGAGGCTGAAATTTGCCAAGGAAATATGAACTATAAGACAAATAAACAGTCATCCACCCAGACATAAAACATTTTGCACCTTTTCTACACTATGCTTATTTCTTCAACCTTTTTGTTCCTAGTTTTTATCTTTTTTACTTCTCTACCTTATTTTTGTGAAGACCCTTCTACCCCCTCACTAAAAGGGAAAATTCTCTTTTTTTGCCAGTTTCATCTTTCTTCTACTTACGTTAATAACCATTTTCTTCTTTTCCATCTTGTTGACAAAAGCTACTTGCTATTCTACTTTACTATTTCATCTAATCATCCTTCAAAACTCTTATTTTGGTCCTCCTAGAACTTCCTCTCCCTACTCACCTCTCTAAATGTCTTCTGTTGAAACACAAGAATGAAGGTCTTTCTTTTGGCTCTCTCACCAGTTGCCCATACTCAAAACTCCACGTCCAGCTCCAAGTGTCCTCTTGTCTTCACTCTTAACCCAACTTACTCTCTGGGACTTCTTTTCACCATTTCGTACCATCCTTTTCAGTAACCTTACTTCAGTTTAAACATGCAAACAAGAGATCTACTTGAGATTTAAGATCGTCATGGCAGGATTTCTGACTGAAAGCAGTTACTTAAGTGGGTATATTTAAATGCTTTAAGTTAAGCACGGATTTAGATTGATTCTTAAATCAAAGCCAGACCTCTTAGCATCTTGCAGAGTTGAGCCCTTCATCAGTATGGCTCTACTATGGTGAAATTCTAATGCTGCTCCATAAAACAGTCCATGAAAAGGCAAGCTGCTCTGTCCTCACCACTGACTTTTCCTTTTCCTTTCTCTGAAGCTGCACACACACACAGCAGGGACCCCTGTGAAGCTAGCAGCAGCAGTTATATTTCAAAGACTTAGCTGTTACCTCTGGTAAAAATCTCATCAGAAAATTGTAGCTACGATAAAGAAAGGCCCAAATGGTTTGAATAACCAAAAAAAATAACCTTAGATTACATTCACAGAAATCCAAAGGTCTAAAGCATGGAAGTCATTATCAGGCCTCCATAACTATTTTTAACCTTTGTATGCCTCTCTCCAAAGTGCATTGTTCTGCAATTATCCAGTAATTCTGTAGAGTAAAAAAAAAAAATTATCAGCTGCTTTCTGAACACTTTTTACTCACATAAGCAAAGAATACACAAATCAAATGCAAATGGTTTAGGGTAGAGAAGTTCTTTTGAGAAATAAATGAAAGATGTACCTTAAGGCTACAGCACTTCATTGTTGCAAGAAATTACATGGCTTTTTTTGTTTTGTTTTGTTGAAACCATAACACTATAAAGCTCAGAAATCTCCAGTCTGAAGCAATTTAGTTACCATTTTCACTTTTCTAGTCACCTAACTCAATCCCAACACATTTGACCTGTATGAGGCTTCACTGGTTTTGGAGCATCCCTCACTTTAGAAGGAGAAAATAGCACATGTATTAATGAAGCCCAGGTACTTTAAAAGGCATTATCAGGCTCATTGTCCTGAAAGACTGAAGAATAAGGCTTCCTAAACGAACTGAAGTGAGTTTAAAAAATTCAGAGATTTTTACTAAGTTACAAAATCTTGGACTCTCCATTTGTCTAATTGCTCCTGAATCTCATCCTGTAACCAGTTAAAAATAAATTGTACTTCACTGTCCACTGTAGCATCCAGAGACCCCAAGTTCACTTCAAAAACCAGGCTCAATTAAGTATAACAGAATAGTCAAGAAAATAAGAACTTCAGCACAGGTTAACTTACTAAAGAAAACCTTCAACTCTCCCAGAACTCAGAATAAAAACACAAAAACTGACAATATTCTTCTTCTCAAAGGAAGTTCCTATTAGAATAAGCATAGATTGAAATGTTACCATGTACCCCTCTTACTTGTGAAGCATACAGAGCAAGAGAAACAATACTTCTCCGTACCGACCTAGCAAGCATATAATATTTGTATGTCATGCATCAATAAACAGTATCCACTTACTTCCCGTATTCATGTCAGCGAGACTGTTATTCCCTAGGCAATATCAGAGAGCTGGGAGAAAGAGGAAATACGCTCTTCCATCTCTACTCTTGAGATCCCTATGGGGGCAGTATTTAACTTTCCAGATAGCAGATCTTAAAGTTAGTTCACTGCATTTTGCATGAAAAAGACAAGAGGATGACAGAAAACTTTCTATCATCATGTGGTATGGAAAACGAAGAGTGACTTTTTATTAATACACAATTTCAATTACAGCATCTCAAACGTTATCTGGAAGCTCAATGGAGAAGTTGTCTTAAACCAGAAGTAACGGCGACATTACTTTTGAAATCCAAACATAAGGTACAAGATAAGTCTTTGAAGAACATGTCATCAGCCATCTGTATTTCCACACAGAGGACAGCAACATGTTTGACTCGATTTGTCTTAAGATTTGCCACTGCTCACACCACCAGGTAAGATGCGTTTTTGTCAGCAACACCGAGAACCTCCTGCGCATCCTGTCCAGATGCTCTTTTCTCCAGTGGTGAAAAAGTAACCACCATAGAACAAATCACACAGTAAAATTAGTTATTTATTTGTTTTATACCCATTAGGTTTTTTTATTCCATCTTGGAATACTCTGACATCTCAGGATAAAAATGAACCAATTTTCTACATATCCAACTCCACCTATTCAATATATTGCTTTAAAGTTTGCAGTCTCGAAAACGTCTGCAAAACAATATCAAGTGTACTTCACTCCCAGGTCACAAGACTGTTATTTCCAAGATTTTCTTCTCATTCATCAAGGAAACAAAAAACAAAACAAAACAAACAAACAAACTCCAAGAGTATGCTACAATGGCAGCTACATTTCCATAAAAATAAAATATACTGAATAAATCATAAGGTTCCAAGCACGACACACAGTATTTGTGACACTTGATACATTTCAGATTCATTTCAATTCCAAACATTTTTTCCAAACTTCAATATATTTTTTCCTCCATAATTTCTAGTTTTTCACTGGAGATTTCAAACTATATATGGTACTAGGTGTAAAAGAAACAAACAAAAAACAACTGCATTTTTGATGGGAAGTAGTAAGGCAGAAGACACAACACTCAGCAGCTAGGAAACCAGAATGAAGAGTCAGATATGGGAAAAGATTATTCTTTTTGAAGCAAAAGGGAGAAAATATGAACAAGTTTAGTTTATAAATTAGATAATGCTTTCTATATGTGCATGGCACCATGCTGTTTTCTAAATACAGATGATTAGTGGCTGCCAAACTTTTGGATAGACAACCAACAAACATTTCTGATAACTACCCATGTTCTTTCAAGTCTCCTCTTAGCATCTTCAGTAAAAAGTTCAGATTCTTCCATAAAACATCTGTCTTTTGCAGGCTCTTAGGTTAAAAACAAAAACAAAGCCATCTTGTTTGAAATACTACTTTATGCTTTTAGAGTCCTTCAGTTTTCTAACCATGTAATGTAAATCTTCACCAAAGAACATTTCATAGGGAAGCAAACGTTATGACTACAACAGGCAAATTGGGCATGGCAGCCTGAATGTGACCTATGAAATTGCTCTTTTTTTCTGAACTAAATTCAAACTATAATAAGCACCGTGCTAGTTACCTAAAAGACAAAATGAGTCTTGAGGCAGAAAGAAGGTGAGCAGCAATCTCTGTAGACAGTAAGGCATCATTCCTTGCCTAGACTAGAAAGCTTCTACTGAAAGACTGGTCTGCCCAAGTAGATACCTACTACTGATGTGCACAGAGGGGTCCGCACCAGAGCTGCAGATGGGCAATATGCAAGAACTGGCCTGCTGAGGCTGGGGAGTGAAACTGTCTTACAACACCAGGTGATGCAGATGACACCAAGTTAGGTGCGTGTGTCGATCTGCTCGAGGGTAGGAAGGCTCTGCAGGAGGATCTGGAGAGGCTGCACCGATGGGCCGAGGTCAACTGCATGAAGTTCAACAAGGCCAAGTGCCGGGTCCTGCACCTGGGGCGCAATAACCCCAAGCAGAGCTACAGGCTGGGAGATGAGTGGTTGGAGAGCTGCCAGGCAGAGAAGGACCTGGGAGTGATGGTTGATAGTCGGCTGAATATGAGCCAGCAATGTGCTCAGGTGGCCAAGAAGGCCAACAGCATCCTGGCCTGTATAAGAAACAGTGTGGCCAGCAGGGCTAGGGAGGTGATCGTCCCCCTGTACTCGGCTCTGGTGAGGCCGCACCTCGAGTACTGTGTTCAGTTTTGGGCCCCTCGCTACAAGAAGGACATGGAGGTGCTCGAGCGAGTCCAGAGAAGGCCTACGAAGCTGGTGAAGGGCCTGGAGAACAAGTCTTACGAGGAGCGGCTGAGGGAGCTGGGCTTGTTCAGCCTGGAGAAAAGGAGGCTCAGGGGTGACCTTATCGCTCTCTACAGGTACCTCAAGGGAGGCTGTAGCGAGGTGGGGGTTGGCCTGTTCTCCCACGTGCCTGGTGACAGGACGAGGGGGAATGGGCTTAAGTTGCACCAGGGGAGTTTTAGGTTGGATGTTAGGAAAAACTTCTTTACCGAAAGGGTTGTTAGACACTGGAACGGGCTGCCCAGGGAAGTGGTGGAGTCACCACCCCTGGAGGTCTTTAAAAGCCGTTTAGATGTAGAGCTTAGGGATATGGTTTAGTGGGGACTGTTAGTGTTAGGTCAGAGGTTGGACTTGATGATCTTGAGGTCTCTTCCAACCTAGAAAATTCTGTGATTCTGTGATGTTCTTCCAGGATCAAAACCTTCTACCTTTTTTTTTTTTTCGTGCTGTGATGACATCCTGAGTTTGCAGGCAACTCAGAAACTTAGAAGCTATTAATATAAATGAAGCATTACACAAGTTAATGAACAATTTGGGTGTCACACCAAGAAAAAGTATCTGTAGTAGAGCAACTTACACAGATAAATGAGGTGAGACAGTCCAAAAGCTAACACTTGAGTGGGCTCCCCACCTCTAAATTGATAGCACGATGGGGAGCACACTGGCTTGCACGCTTGTGTCAGTAGCAGGGGAAGTAGGTGAACCACATTACAGTGTAAAGGGTACTGAAACCAATTACGTACATGGGCTGAATTTCTTGAGCTAAATGAATCTACAGACAAAAGAACAGGAACTGAGAAAGGAAATCAGTTTCTAAGGAACCTGCTGCGATTATAGTTTCATAATTACAATTATTTGCAACATTTTTTAAAAGGGAAACCTATGCCTCATTTTACAGGCAGCAAAGGCCAAATTCTAAGCTTTACTATAAAACGGCTCAACAAGAATCACTTATAGCACTACAATATGATTGGAAGAAAAAGCATTATTCAGTTATATCTGAATTCAAAAACTCTGATATTATTGTCAGGGCTGAAACACAGAAAAGAGATAGAACTGCAAAACCACCAAAGAGCAACAGGGAAGAAGCAAACAAGCATAATTTTAAAACTGCACTTTGTCCTATGTAGCACCATATACAAACAGACATCTACCACACAGAAATAAAGGCAACAGACACACAATTACATACTTTTTTCCTCAAGGAAATAGGCAACACATGTTCACTTCACCTATGGCTGAGCCTGTCAGGACCATTTGGCCCCCTTCAAGTGCATCTCCACTAGGGATTATTTTGCAACAATTTCAGGTTGGTATTTTGGTGTGTGCATCAGCCACTTCAGCACCAAGTGATCAGATCAGCCAAGACCTGCTGTAGCAGAAGCCAGCCCCAAGCGGCTGGAGGAGAGGGAGGCAGTCCCAGCAGCAGGCCAGGAAGCACAGGCTGCCATGTGCAGCCGCCTCCCTTATGTCCCGAACAAAACTGCCCAAGAGCAGGGAACATACCCACAAGCATAACCCAAATATTCACCACATAGAAATTACCAACAATCTCGTTCCTACAGCAGGATCTCTCTATAAATTGAATAGGTCTTCCCTCTTCTTGACTTTAACTAGTGTGACATTTGAGAACGGGGCCTGCACCGGCCCAGTGTGTTTTCTCCAAGAGTGGCCATCGGTACGTAGTGCAGGACAAAGTGCAGTGCTAAGCATGCACCCTAACTTCAGAGACATGACTTCCTCAGATGTGGATCTTCTGTTACCGACTGTACTTCTGCTACTCATTGTAGATACAGACTGACTCACAAAACACAGAAATTCAGCTGAGAAGAAGAAAACAAAGATTTTACTGTTGTAGGTGCAATAGTTCACAAAGACTTGAAAACATATACAGAAGTCATGAGTACCAGAAATAATTCTGTTCTGATGGATTACTGTATTTCCTGTCCTGATCACCTGCCTGGAGCTGCTTCAACTTCACTTACTCCTTGTCCAAGGTCCCAGACCACACAGTCAGGGTCCCTCCAGCTGCTGCCCTCTAACCACGCTCCCCCTGATCTTGCTGCAAAGCCCGCTGCCTCCAGGTCCCGATGTGTCTGACCAGCAGCTTTCTTTGGGACCAGAGTGCCCTAGAATTTCGTCATGCTTAGGTTATGATCTTTGACCCCAGACACTAATTTATTACCTAATGTAAGAACTACGGAAATGAAAGTTATTTCATTTAACAAAATATAAACTAATTATTTGAGGTGACATTTCAAGAGTCAAGAACCAAACACTGGATTCAAGAATATTACGTCCAGTACCTAAACTAAGAAAGAAACTGAGCTTGCTGGATATTCCTTAAAGAACAGCAGCAAGCTTGAGACAAAAAAGCAATGCTGAATGTAAAACAAAGGCAACATAAGGATAGCTAAAATGGATTGGGGGAACTAAGCAAGTAGATGGGGAAGTATAAGGAGGCATAGAATGCAGAATAAGGTGACGTTAGACTGGAATATTCTGAGGGCAACTGAGGTCAATCAACAACGGCATCACACATGACAATTTGGCAGTCTTTCTGGAAGATGTTCCAAATGATTGTCATCACTGTTTCAATCATCAATTAATTTTTTCTTCTTTGGTTTGGCACATCACTGAAGACTGTAAGAAAAAGCCAAATCACTAATAGTTATTTTCAGTGGGCTGATACAGTATATCCAAAGGACAGTCAAATATTAATGATGTACTTATTTGAACAAACAGAGAAAATATTTTTATAAAACACAGTCCCCCAATATCACAGCTGTATGACAAAAAAAAATGGCTAACATGCATACAGTCTATTAAAATGCACATAATTTGACTCAAAATGAAAACATATCTAACAAGTAATTCCATTCATCTGGCCCTTTTTCACCCAGCCTTAAGATATACAAATGCATGCCTTTTCACCAGAACACAGCAGCTGGGAATGAAAAGGAAAGCATTCAAATGATCATTTTCACATCATATTCCATCGTCTTTTCACCAGCTTCTCCCCAGTCTTTCTTTGAGTCCCATTCTGTTACAAGAGAGCTGCTTTTTAGATCAATTCATATTTCCATAATCCACACTGCTGTTTCTCCCTCTCCTCCCCAGGGTGGACTAACCCCTGCATCTAGAACTATAGCTTACAACTGTCATTAAGACCTATAACAATAACAAGATAACAAAAGAGCTGGTAGAGGTGCAGCTAGCCAGTACCATATGCTGATCAACATTTTTAACTTAAAAGCACTATAAAACAAAACTGCTGCAATCCTGAAAACAAGTATAATTGAAGTTGCCACCTGTTCTCTGAATTTCAAGAAAGTTCAAGTTTTCAGTACTGAGCTTTTACACTTTTAAAAATAAAAGTGTCAAAGTAAAGATTTATTCTATCTGTTGGGATGAATAAAAAAGTCACTGAGAATGCATCTTGGAACATTTATCTCTTGAGAGACGTTGGAGTCTCAGCAATCCTGGGTATTCCCTGCATGTCTAGATGAGTAGTTATTCCACAGGTTATTTACCAGAACAGGATAGATCATCTCTGTTCGAACAGTGCAGTTTAGCAACTCACCTGTATTTATAACTACACCTTAAAACGTTTTTCTGCTGGTAGTCTATCAACTGTGATTTGCATATATGGAAAGCATTGCTACCATACAGACACAATATTCTTCAATAAGAACAAGGCACATTTCAAATATAAAAAGCCTTGAAGATTCAGGAAATCACAGGAAACTTAACCTGACTGAGCTTGCTTGCAATGCACAGAGTTGCCATCATCTCAGCTCAGTTAATCATTTTCCTGAAAGTTACACAGGGATTCAAATTCCTAAATATCCTTAAACAAACAATAGCATGTAACATTTAGACAAAAATACTTTTGAAAAGAAGCAATTGATTAGTATTTGGATATATTGGCATGAGAAAGGAGGAATCAAACAAAATCCTAAAACCCTTTTTAGGATTTACTAATAAAAAAATAATAAATTGAATTAAAAAAAATAAAAAAAAAAGCAAGCAGCAAGTACCTATCCAATTTACATAAACATTTGAAACATGTATTTAATGCCTCATCAGAATAACAGAACAAAGCCAGAAAGACAGTGAGCTGCATCCCCTAACAGCATGCCTGCAGCCTTGAAAAGAATGTAAACAGCCTCGTACCTTCTGGGTTCACGCTGTTCTCTTAGGAGAGCACAGAGGAACACAAAATCATTACAACTGGCATCCAAACATTATTTTGACCCAGACAAGAGACTTTAGCAGGCTTCTTGATTTTTTATTTTATTTTTTTAAATAAAACCTATAGCTATTCTTTAAGTCTTTAAAAGAAGTATATAATCTTGTTCATATTGACCTTATTTATATAATTGCTGCCATCATCCGTGCAATTAAGCACTCAATCCTGCAAGAAATTTAGCACTTGGGCTCCCATCAGCCATTCATTTAAACTAGGCTTAGCTTTCAGTAGTTAATACATACATTCAAAGTAAAGGGTGAGATCAGTGCTCTGCCGAGGGAAGGATAACACTTTATTACTACACAAGATTTAGCCTTAAGCAGCCAGTATCTACAGACATGCATGTATATACATTTTTATATAAATATGATTTGTGTATGAAACTGATAGATTTACATGTATATAAACTTAAATATCAGGCCTCAGTAGTTGGTTTACCACAGATTAAGGACTGAGGTTTATTGCTCACAATTCCGCAGTGACTTTTTAACTTTGTAGCACATCATGTACTACATTGAAAATAAAACCCAGAAAATGTCATATAAAATATGAGATAACAACATGAGAAATGTTAGTGTAACTTCATGGAGAAGAAGAGATGCCTCAGGTGGGACACCATATTCCTTGTGGTACACTCATCTGCAGGGCATGAGAAAAGCCTGACAAAAAGGCACGTTTAGTCTGCATACCTGAGAAAGCAGAGTGGGAGAAGATAGCATAAAATCTGCAATGCAATCAGCAGTCTAATGCAGACGCTCAATTTTTTTTTTAATCCATAATTTTAGTCCACCAGCCCTTGTCATATCTCCTATTACTAAACTGGGTTCTGGTTTCCTGCCATATTAGCTATTAGCATCATCTTTCTAGGTGTGATGTTTTTCACTAGCAGAGAGCAGCAGACCAAAGAAAGAAATTGTGTGACTGTGAAGACAGAAGAATAAAAATCTATTCAGTGAATCCGTTTTTCAGTACATCATATACTGATTCTAGGACTTACTGCAAGTGGAAATCAATTTTGGCCAGTAACTAGCCAGATTAAAAAGCTACTGAATTCTTACACAGCTATAATAATATTCAGAGTAGCCATAATTACTACTGCTGTTAAGAAATGTCAGACTTCAAATGCTTCAAAGGTTAAGGCAACACAGAGGTTAGGATAAACCGTAGTGAGGAGGGCAGAAAAACCCTGATACACAGACTTCCCTCAATCCTTGTCCCATCTTTCACAAATATAAACATTAAAAAAAAAAAAAAAACTAAAGCCTGAAAAATCTCACATATGGTAATAGTGAACTGAATTTGTAATTACTGTGCAGTGCGTACACATACAAACTGCCCTTGTAAAGGATCAGTCCCTGCTGATGGCTATAGCCGCAGCTGCACACACGTTACCTACCAGAAGCCTGCACTGCTCCTGGAAGAGCCACTAGCGCCTTCTGGCACTGTCAGCACCCTCCTGCTGTCCTTTCCTCGTGCCAGAACTAGCTCCTTTCCCAGGAACACTTCTGTTTGACAAAGTTACTGGGATCCTGAACATTTTTATTTGAAGAAGAGCTACAAACAGAGGACTGCAGGTATCTGGACACATCTGCCATCAACAGGGCTTCTGCCTTCGCCTCCACTGCCATTGCCAAGAGAACACAGCCAGCATTTATAGGTGTTGGGTGAGATTAAGAAGTTACGCTGTTTTAAAAATGCATTCTGTTTTTAAACAGTTATGAAGTATTTCATTTTGGAAGCAAAGGTTTTGTTTGTTTTAATTTGGTTTGCTTCTCTAAAGCACTTGAAAATACTTGATTTCTAAGAACTACTAGATTTTTTCTTCCATAAATTACAGGGTTATAATTTTCTCTATACGGGATTTCTTTTGAAAATCAGCTTGCAAGGCTGAAACTGAACTCCAATCTAACCAGTCTGAATAAACAAAAGAGGAATTTCAAGATGAATACACACATCTTATCATAAAAATTTCATTGAGCCCAAGGGGAGTTCTGAATACACTACAAGATAGAGCCTGTAGGCATACATATTCAAAATATATTTTAAATATAAAATATTCCATTAAATGGCTACAACCAACTCCTCATACCAATGTGTGCTTGTGAGGATAACTGTTCAAACTGAAGACTTGTATATGCTTAAATCCAGAACCCTCAATTTCTTCCTGCAGTGATGGCTCAGAACGGCTTCAACATTGCCAAACTTGTGCTCACAGCCTTAATGCCAGTACAACAGTAACTTGTGACTCTACGGTTCTTTCAGCTTTTAGAGTACAACAGTTTAGCAAGATGTACTATACACTAGCTGCAAGAACAAGACAGAGGTATAGGAATAAGCAAGCATTGGAAACTTCAGGCATACTGAGAGGAAGAATGTGAGAAAGAGGAGGAATATATCAAAATAGCATAGACAAGTTTTCTTTGCATTGTGAAAGCAACAAAAAGGTGACATGATAAACTGCAGAAAAATTCAGGAAGAGAGGAAAATATTTTGCCCGCTGTTATCACATCGCTGTGAAAACAGACAGCCCTTGGATTTTAGGAAAGATGATTCCTTGGGATACATCCAAAAAATAACTCACACGTTTTACATGTAAAATAGAAATGACTGGAAAAAAGGATAGAGGAAAATAGGATAGAGAGCATTTAAAATAATAATAATAATAGTTTCCCCAACAAATTTTCATTGAAATTAACCTTGGTAGTTTTTGCAAGAGCTCACTGGAGAGAAAAAAAAAAAAAAAAAAAAAGTGGATCTGGTAGATATACACATCTCCAATCCAAACCTACAGAGTTCAACACACGTACACATACATGTGTACAGAAGCCTTCTGAAGCCTGCACTCAACCATTTGGCTCAAAAGTTTGCTGTAGAATTCTGCTCAAATCCAGTGAGCCCACCAAGAAAATTTCCCTTGCAAGGCAGAGGATTAAAACATACTGTTTTCCAGGAACAGAAGCAATTTACCTGAAATATTTGATTCCCTATACCACCGAGATAAGTGCAGGTTTTTCAGAGCCTGAAGGCAGATCACTGCCTGAGGACTCTTGTTGTTTCTTTTTTTTTTTTTTTTTTTTTTTTTTTTAAGATTAGGTATATCTATTGCATCTTTATATGATTCCCTTCAAGTCTTCAGTGGGCTTCACCTTCTAATCATATTTCTACACCAGCTGTTCTTTGAATAACCTTCGACTCACTGAATAAGCTCCCATTTTTCTTCATACATAATTTCTCTTTTTCTTTTTTCTTTTTTTTAAGATCAAGTCTTATGAAGTCTTATGAAAAAGAAAAAGAATAAAACAGACCAGAAAAGAAGAATTTAAACCATAATGAAGATGATCATCTTGCAGCTTAGAAAATTACCAAAACTTGCTGGATGTTGAAGTAAGAACATATAACAGCACACTTTCCCCATATTCCATTTATCACCGTCTTATAAGCTGCACATGTTTGACTGATGTTATTCCCTAACCAGACATTCTGCCTTCTATGTTTGTATATTTATTCCTTTCATCATGAATCACCTTATCGCTGTCTTTATAGAATCTTGTATTATTGATTTTTTAAAAAAATCAGGGTCTAGTGTACAAAACTATTTCTAGCTCATATACTGTGAGGATATTACCAATGAAGAATATTTTGGACTTGTTACCAGTCTAAAAAGAAGAGCAAAGACAGAGACATTTATTCTGTTACGTGTTTTTAGGTGTTTTCTTTATGAAAATAAAAATCTTTCAATTGAAGAAACTCATCTACAAATTGCTGAAACAATAATACCTAAGTTTCATTATTTTTATTATTAATAATTTAATAAAAGTAGTTTAAGAATAAAATACTACAAAAATAACAATTTACAGCTCTGCCGTTATTATAAGCAGTGAAATAATCTGTCAGCCTTGTATGTGTAAACTTTCCTTTGAGGATTAATTATAGATTAAAAACAAGGGTTTTCACGATATCCAATTCAGTAAGTTTGAGCATTATCTCTTCTGAGTGTCTGACGATTTTTTTTTGCCCCAAGCAAATAACTAGAGTATCTCTAGAACAGTATTAAAGAAATATACAAAATTGTGTATTGTAAAAGACTAAAGGAACAGAACGCAAAGGTTCTGACAGTAAAAGGACATACAAAAACTTGCAAAGCTCTTCCTCTTTTTTGTTTCGATTTTTGACACAATTTATAACAACATTTGGCTTCCTGAGAGGAATAGCAAAGTTTTGTTTACAAATTTTCCATGTTTTCAATTCTGAAACAGATAAAACCCCAATAATTTGTTTTATAAATTGTTTCTGTTCAAAGTATTTAAAAACCAGGGTGATACAGTGAATCAGTATCATATATAGTGCTCGGAATCTACTATTGCATATTCCTGTCACAAATGCATTCTAATCACTAAGCCACCAGTTGGGTGAAGACTTCCTTACTGCTATCATTAGCATCTGCCTTTCTATAGCTGAATAGGAGAGCTTTTTTTTTTTTTTTTTTTTTTTTTTTTTTTTTTTAATCATTATTCTAACATAAAAAAAAGTTCAATCTCATGTTTCCAACCTGGTCTCCAAAGTCCTCCGGGAACTTCCACAGTACCACTGGATCTGTAAATAATTGACAGACAGCATTAATCAGAGGCAAAGGAACAGAGTATTACAGTCAGAGTACATTAATATTAAAGAGAGGGTCAGCTTAGCTTCAAGCTTTGAGGCAAGTACAAAAATGTATCTAAAAAACTAAGGAAGATACTGGATTATTAAAAAGACATTTCATATTTATGAAACCATGTTTATTGTTTTACAGATGATAGGTTATAATGTACTGAACTACTTTCATATTTAACTCTTCTTTTTGACCTTAGTACTTCATTTTTTAAGCATGTACACAATTTTCACACTTTAATTTAATTAAGAAATAATAAAATATAAAACCTCTTTTCATTCAAGGAAAAAAAAATCACAATATAAACTGATACAAAGGGGGAAACAAGAAGTCTCTATGAGGTACAGAAAAGGGTCATTTGTAATTTTAAAAAGAGTACCAATATAACCAGTACTCTCAAGGAAAAGACTGAAGAGATAAGTTGGAATATTTTTCTGTTCGGAGCCATTTAAATTGTTATTATTATCAAATATCAATGAATACCAATCAGATTATCAAACCAATCTCGTTATTTAGGCTATGCATTAATCCACAAATAATATTATTTTAAATGTATCTAATACAATGATCTGAACCACAACATTTCAACAAAAACTGAATTACACTCTTTATCCTCCCACAGCTTTTAATATCATACAACCCATATCTTCCCTGGGTCATTCTGTTTAATCTGCATCACAAATATTCGCAAATTCACATGATTTCGATTAGCAGAATCGTTTGCTCCCATGCTAAGAGTGAAATTACCTGTCTTCCTAAAAGTGAAACCCAAGTCATGTCAAAACCTGGACAAGACCGTGAGTTCCCCAGTTCCCACGCATGTCTTAGCCCAAGCCAGGCAAGCACTCCAGGCACTCACTACACTGCGGACGACAGCTCCAGGTGCCCGGGGGCAGGAAAACTGAGAAAGCCGCTCGTAAGAGCCAGGGGAAGCTGCCTGGTGAGAACTGCAACCTTTTGGCTACCTCGGGAGTTGCTGGGATTCCGGTCTTCGGAAGAGCCAAGGTCTGTGAAACATTCGGATTTCCATTTCTCACATCTAAAGCTAGCACTGCCTGATAAATCAGAAACTTCGTTCTTACTGCTATGCTGTACATCAGAACTGGAGACTTCTCTACTTTTGGCAAAGTACAGAGGTTTTTACCCTTCTTCATCTTCCCACATATGGTTGCTGCTGCAAATTGAAGCTTTAAAGGAGGAGAAACATCCTCGATGGTACTTTCATTCCCAGTTGCTGATTTCAAATTCTGCTATCCTACACGCAGCCGCTGTGCCTGCATGTGTCACTGGACAGCTCATGAGAAGTTGAAGACTGAAGCAAGCACCCCTCCTTCACCCTGGTCCAGGTGATAAACAAATGGTCAAAAATGTTTTTTGAACATGCTGTGAAACTTAATTTGTCAATCAACAATTGACAAATTGTTGATTGAATTTGTCAAATTGTTGACTAATTTAGACTGAATTTTGATTAAATTTAATTACTTTGGGAAAAAAAAGGTCTTTTGTAATAAATAATCAAATAACCATATTTTTGCTCCTAAAACATTTGGGGAGGCTTCCCCAGCAGTTGTTTATGAAAATTCATATATTTTGCACAAAGAATCTTCCTCCATCTACCATGGGGAATGAGAACTTTTGGAAGCAGATAGGAAATGAGAAGTGAGAAGAGCACTCAGTCTAAAAGTATACTAAAGGACCTACTAAGTACAGTTATCTCTTAAAGCAGAAAAGCTTTTTCCCTTATTTTGTGTGTAAGTCACAGACATGTCTGTGTAATGACCAGACTGAAGGTCTCAGTGCCTGTACTGTTAGTGACGTAATTTTTAGGCTGATTTAGCATCATGAGACAGAAAGTTATTACACGTAAACATTGATCCCCAATAAACTCAAGGAACAGCAAACGCCTTAACAGATAAATTCCGCACGGTAAGTAACTCAGAAAATACTTGCAAAAAAAGCACTGTATGTTGTACAGAATCAAAAATAACGTCTTTAAAGTGCTTGCAAATCCAAGGCCATACATCCACAAACAGTACAAGACTGAATTTCTCTGCAAATGAGCCATCCCATCGCACTCCCCCCCACCAGCTCCTTGCAAACCACACCAGGGAACTCTCCAGGTTCACACCAGCCATTTGGGCTTTTTCATGTCTGCATCAACTAGACCAGTTCCTCAGAAACCTTGGTTTGGGGCCAGAAGGAGGAAGGAAAAGTGGGGGATAGGGCATTACAGGGGGAAGAGAGCAGGCCAGCTTCACCGGGCAGCAGCACTGCCTCATGCCTTTGCTAGAGCCTTGGCAATCCAAGCTGGTTATTAGCTACAGTGAGTCCCATTCCTTCCTGCTCGCTCCTTCTGCCCTGTTCTTGCTCTACCACCTACAGGTTCTTCTGTTGAAGAACTCAGAGCTATTTTCAGTCAGTAGGTGAGCCGATCATCTCGCAGTAAGCATGACTGACACTGCATCACCAGTCTAAAGCTCTCATTTTCTTAGACATGAAACAGATCAGCTTGGCAGATTTAACTGCATTTACATAATAAGCAGTTAGTTATTGAATAGTTTAGCAACATAAAACAAAATCAAAGGGGGGTTTGTGGTTTTTTTTGATGCTTTCAATTTGTAAAATAGTTATTGCATAAACTTCTAAATCTAGAAGAAGTTTTCCAATTACTTTCTTTCACTGTTCTTCATGGAAGTGTAATATCAGTCTTCAGAAAAGGAAGTAAACTGCAAAAGTGAAACCTCTAAGGTTAATTTTAAAATATCACAGTAAGGAACAAAGCACAATCTCAGAATTAAGCAAAACTTGGATCTAAGTACCTTTTCTTTTTGGGGGTCAGAAAATGAATAACGCCTTCACATTAGAACGAATCAACCAGCATCTCACAGGAGCAACCTCTACCTACTGGCAGTGAGATACACGCCTCCAGTTACTTCCTTCAGTGCTTTAACTTGCTAGCAGACACAAAGCCTGCAGCTAGAACCTACTGTCCTTCTCCTTTTACTATCTACACTTCATATAAGGTACTGGTCTCTGGTACTGCTTTGGTCCCACCTAAAATAATAAAAGCAAGAACCTTAAAGGAAATTCCAGTTCACTGAACTGCAGGTATAACATTTGTTTTTATTCTCCTTGTTTGTTTGTTTGTTTTTTGGCTTTAAGGCAAGAAGGCATAATACATTATGAGAAGGCAATTAAATTCATGTAACCTAAACCAGGGAGAACGATGTTCTGAATACTCCCACCTGAAAGCCCAAAATAGCCAACAATCAAGCAAACATTCCTAACTAAAATCAAGAAGGCATTCAGTGCTACACACAAAGGAAAAAATATACTCCAGGACTTTACCAACTGCCCTGAGCTGGGTTTTGCTGTTGTTATTAATGGATTATTAAAGTGGTTATTTTAGTAGGTACTTGCAACACTTTTATTAAGTAAAAAAATCTGATGCGACTTTGCCTCAAAAAGAAAGTTACTAAATTCTTCCTATTCCTTCACTCTCTGAAACTCTAACACCTCTAAAATGCCTTAGGATTTTATGATAATTATCCTAGTCAGGGACTGGGCTTTTTTCAAAAGATTGTGTTTGTTTCTGCTTTTGGAGCTGGACTCAAGACAGCATCTGACATCTTTGTGGCAACTTCGCACAAGTGCTGCAGAGGAAGGAACAAAAGGGTACTGATTTAGAAATAAAAAGAGAAAGTATAATCCGATTCTGCAACTTTATGCACTTTATCTTCAGATTTACAAAGACTGAATTTTCTTTTCCCTGAGGATTACCTTCCAGATACCCCATCTGATCTGGCAATGTTAGGTCAATTTTATGCTGATTTTATGGGTGAGAGGACGGGAATTGCTCAGGAATAGCTGTTGTTATAGCTGGCTGAGGGTCTATGAGGTTTCTCCTTGTTTTTCATTCCTAAAAGGCTTTACAGGACAAGTGCTTTGCACCATTTCTGAGTAAATGTGCTAGGAAGAGGAGAGTAACATGCTAGTAAAACATGTTTGTGTTGCACATGTAAATATACACGTGTATGTACACACACCACTTATGCCTAGGCCTACTGCATCCACGACAGACATCTCTTCTGAAAATACACACTGTGCACGTGCCAGAAACACCTGCAAGTCCCTCTGTTTGGTGTCACGTGGCACTGGCACGCACACCTCCCTGGGGGCTCTCTGAGTACGCTGCCAGTGCGCGAACCGGTCACACTGCGCGTGTCAGGGCAGCGCTACCTATAGAATTCCTACGTAGTATTTACTGATGCCGTGTGACTTCCCGAAATGTAGGCATCTAACACAACCCTTAAATGTATGCGTGTGCTGAGAGGAGAATGCTAGCCCTCATTCCCTTAACGAGGAGGAAGATCACTGCAGCTGCTGCAAGGCTGCAGGAAGTGACATGACAGATTCTAATTTCTAAAAGGGAGCTTTTAATTAAAGGTCATGAGTTTAATTAAAATTTTGCTATAATGACATTTCTAATTTAGCGATGCCAGTGTAATATCGCATATAGTCATTATCTAAGTTTGAAAGGAGAAAGGGAAAAATGCTGGCACAATGCTTTGGCTTCTGAAAAAGCATGTCGTTTGAAAACTTATTTCACATATGTGCCTTAACTCCAGGTTGAATTTAAAAATAGGAGGGGGGTAATCCATTTAGAACAGATAACCTAAAATCATTACAAAATCAGGAAAAAAATATGCAAGATACCATGTCTTCAAAAAAACTTAGGCTTCATACAACTAGAAGGCAGTAATACAGTAGGTTACAAGGCAAGCGCTTTAACAATCACCGAATGAGGCTTCAATCAATCAAAGTATGCATGCTGAATAACAACCTCAGAACAACCTTCCTCCACAAGCACCTACACATACAAATAAATACTTGTAAATTTGGGTTATATCTTTAGAAATAAATCAAAAGTTGATTAATTCCCACCTTAGAAGAAGCTTAACGGAAGGCATTTAGCTGAAAAACAAAAGTAACAAGGTGAATATTTAATCTATTGTGAGTTCAGGAATTACATGAATGGGCACAGAGGAGAAGGGTACTGAACGAGTAAGAAGAGGCAGTGTTTGAGAATTGGTTCGGAGGGGGAGTACAAGGGATAAGCACTACCTGGGGCCGTGCAAGGACAGGTTGGTTAGAGCGGCACAAAGCGAGAAGGGTTTGGGGAAGAGAGGCGTGGGCAGGGAATGCCCTGCTCAGGAGGGAAGAGCGGGAGCACTGGACAAAGGGCAGCAGCACTGGGCTCCCCCGGGCCCCTCTGCACCAGCAGGGCCCCGCTGCAGGGCTCTCTGAAGCTCAAGGACTTGTCTGCCTTTTATCGAGGCCCCGCTCTGGGAGCAAGGGAGCATGCTTAGCACTCTCACACAGCATTACCATTCCCAACAGAGCCTGGGAGAAAAGGGGGGAAACCCTTCTGAAAAAGAGCAGGTTTAGCTTTGGAAGCCTCTAGAGAGAGCTCTTTTTAAACCTCTCACAAATAACTCTAACTTAGCAATATCTCTTAAAATACGTGGTTTTTCTATCTCCACATGCACATTATTCAGGAGGAGGTGGTCCACAGCCCAGCAGCGGTCTGAAAAGCAGCAGCTGTCAGAGGCTGTAAGGGTGCCAAGAGGGGAGGCAGTGTGAGCACCCGCTAGGCCTGCCAGCCGGCCGCCAGGCCTGCTGCGTGGGGAAGGCAAGGCAGGTCCCCACAGGCTCACCCACACCGGCTCTCTGCCAACAGAAGTGGACGTGTAAAGTCGTGCACTCCCGCATTTAAAATGTAGTGTTAGAAGGGACCTCAGTGATCATGTGTTATTTTAATCCTCCCTTCTTTCCAAGGCAGTCTGTTGTGAGACTTCCTCCTGATCATTCAAAACTGCAAAATCTAACCCGAATCTTCCCGGGTGCAATCTGAGGCCATTACTCCTCATGAAGAACACCATGCCTTTTCTCCTTCCAGAGATCTTTCACACACTTGTCGATTCTCTCTCCCATAGTCTAATTTTTCATTGCTAAGCAATCCCAAATTCCTTTACACTTCCTTCATACTTTTTTTTTCCCTTAGGCTATCACCCTTGCACTTCCCTGAACCACCTCCAAATGGCCTACATCTATCCAGAAGCATTTCACCCAAAGTTTTATCAACGCTGAACAGAACAGTAGGATTCCTTCACAGCTATGTTGCTTTTCTCCCCTCACCCTCCACCTTTTTTGTTGTTAAATATATTTTTTTTAATGTTAATGTTGCGTGTAAAATTATGTTAATGTTTTTTTAAAAAGCATGATATTCCTCATTTGTGGTCAGCTGTTATTCATTACATTTCCTTACTGAGAACTGCTACATGCAGTCTGTTGTTCTGCTTCTCATACTCATGATTTCTGTTGCAGAGCAGTACCTTATATTTGTCCCAACTTAACAGCATTACATCCTAAGCACAGTCGCCCAATTTCTCTGTCATTTTGAATTTTAAATACACTCTCCAACATCCCTGTAATCTCCAGCAAGTTTTAATGTTACAGGAGGAAATACAATACTGGTTGAATCACCGGTCTGTTCCTCTACAATGTTTGTGCTCAAGTGCAGAAAGGCTTTCCTGAGCGCTGGCAGGCAGAACAGCACAACGCACCTGGGCAGGAGTGAAGGGAGGGAAAAGTGAGCTCGCCAAACACTAAGGAACTAGTTATAGTACCTAATGCTCAGCCCTGAAAACAAACATATTTTAAATAAAGCCAACTAAAAGTCAGAATTTTGGATGTCTAGAAAGGAATTAAGCCTAAATTTTCAAAACAAATTAGTTTGCTACACCTCCACTGTCCCTTTCCAAAGCCACTGCTTAAGCAATGGGGCAAGTTACAGATGACGTGATGCAGATTCTGTGAGGTCCTTCGTTTTACAGCACTGCTGGATCACAGAATGGATACCTGCAGCTGAGCAGGAAGGATCCTGTATGACAACATAGAAGCCCATGAGAAGATAGACACAACAAGTAATACAGACCATCCCTGTAAAAAACCATGCAAAGGCCAAATGAACAGTGTGAGGACTGACTTGCCTACTTCCTGACCAGCGAAGCCGTCTCTCATCATTTCTGGGATGATAATAGGAAAAGCAAGCAGTGTTCTGCCTGCATTTTCTCCACCAATATGAAGCCACGGGTCACGTACACATTACTAGACATAGCTTACTAAACTGCAACCTATCATGTATATCCTATCTATACACATTTTAAAATAATTATTTTTGTAACGTGATTCAGAAGTTTAAGCTCCTGAGGACCACATTTAGGAGTAGATGACACTTCCAGTGCTGCAGATTCTTGGTAAAAGTCAAAGGCTGACCATCATGGAAAGGAATGTTGAGGGACCAAAATCAGAGTACTCAATATAAACAGAAAAAAAGAGGCACATTAAAAAAAAAAAAAAGTTACATATTAAAATAAGAGGAAAACATAGCATATCCTCAAGGTAATGTAATTCCTCTCCAAAAATCTGCTCTCACAGAGGTAATTTCCTATAGGGTGTCATCCATATTTTTAGGAAAACCACTTCTAACACATTTTAATTCCTGTAACAAAGCTAAGAAAATATAAAAGTCATATATCTTGTGACAAATTAAATCAGAGAAGTAGTGCATTTGGAACTACGATAAATAATAAGAGGAAAAGCTTACCAAATGGTAATTTTCCCATGATATGAGTGGTTAAATATAAACTGAAGAATGCTCTTCAGTATCATTAAGCTTGCAGATTATAAGCATCATCCAAAAATACAACAGGATAAGCTAATTAGCTCACATTCTGTTTGGTAATGAAAGAGAAAGTACAAACACATGCTGAGAAACATCATCTCAGGTAATTCTCTTGATAGCAACACAGAATAATTTGAGACAGAAAAACACAGTTAAGGTAAAATGAAACAGATTAATTAAGTAGTTCAATATTCTGCCTGGAGAGGTGGAATCCTCATCCCTGTGGGTTTTACAGAGCAGGATAGACAAGAACTGCCAAGCAGGGTTGGTCATGTCTTGGGACAGAGGAATGGGCTAGATGGCTGCTCAGTACCCCTCCTGCTATATTTTCTCTGATGCTATAAAGATATTCTTTGGAAAAAGGCCATCGGTACAGAGGGGAAAGAAGGGATGGGGTCAAGAGATGTGGGGGTGGAGAAAAAACTCAGGGAGGTAAAAGCAGGCAGCAAAGCTAAACTTACTGCAGACAGTTGTTCTTTTTCGTCTGAAAAAGAAACTCCAGATCACTGTTCTTATGTGAACACAAGAATGTGGTTGATAAAGCTGAAATGGCTTAGGGAACTGCTTTATAAACATACATTTAAGTTACAAGTGGAACTGTTTTTCACAGAATAAGAAGTTTTCAGTAATAAAAAGTTCTCTAAATTTATAATACTGCTATCGTTCAAAGTCAAAAATCTGCTATGTGCTGAGAACAAGTTGACAGAAAACCAAATCAGTACTAAGATGCTTTTGTATTGATACTGTATTTCATGAGTTATTCAGAAACAAAGAGATGAACATAACGTACAATGCCAGTCTTTGCTCTTTTTTCATCAGATTTCATCTGTGAATTCACATTGATGACTTCCTGCAAAAAAGACGTCCGTATATAAGCTTAGAATCCACTTGCGAACAGTTTTGTACATGAAGTGCCAGAGGTGCATCAGGAGCACGAGGTGCTGCTGTCAGGAAGATCTGAGGGCGGCGGTGGTCCTCAGCTCCTGGGTGCTGGGGATCAAAGTGGAGCACGCTCCAGCAGCCAGAGCGGCAGCGAAATGCCGCGGAAACGTGGGAAGGGAGCTACAGTATTTTCCAGGCTTCAGTAATCAAAAGAAAGAACAAGGACAAAATATATTGAGGAAACTTCATAAAAAAGTGGAAGTAAGGAACACTTGGTTACTTCTCCGGCACTTAGAACCTGACAGATTAAAGACGATATGCAAATGAGGGTGCCACTAGAAAATACTTGAAAGTACACTTTTATGCAAATCACCTAGTCCAGGTATTTTTTTGCTCAAAGGAATACTGGGGGGAAAAAAATAAAATAAACTTTTATAAGAATGTTAAGTTTGTTCTTACTTTACCTATACCACAAAAACTTGCTACAGAAGGCAACCACAACTTTGAGTTTTTTCATAAAATAAAACGTATTTACAAAGTTGTATCAAATCGGCCCTTTTCCTTCTTTCTTCACACTTGACTTTTACTTTTTTTCCCTGATACTTTATCAGCATTCCGAAACTACCTCCGTAGTTGCCCCCAGCTGCCACTCTAGTGAGCGGACACGGAGGCAATGAGCACCCCGCCACAGAGCAGCACACTCCGCACCGAGGCCCAGCCTGGCGTTCAGATACCGCTGATGAGGAACTCAGCTCCCTTAAAAGAGAGCTTACAGAGCTCCCACTTACCACCTTTTATAGCCATACGTTAATACACCCAGATTTTTCTGGGCTTTTAAGTGCTTACACAGTACTTTCAGTAGCACGTTGTAGCGAGGTGCTGAACTTTGAGTTGCCTTCAAAACCAAGCTGCAGCCTTGCCAAACGCAGGAGTCTTGGGTCTCCTTTCACCAGTGGCCACTTCCTTGCCCTCCGCTGACTGCAAATCCTACATCCCATTCTGAGAAGCTGCTCAGGCAGCACAGGTTACCTAACTCTCACTGGAACCAAAGGAGAAATTTGGAAAGTACGACTTCTGACATTTTTCCTTTTAACTTTTCTAATGCAAACTAAGGTGTGAACTAAATGACAGAAGTGTCAACAAGCAAACACTAAGCACTAAGCTTCGTAAGCAAAGGAGCACAGAAAAAGGACATTTCAGCAGCCTGCCGCAGTTACGGTCCCAGCAGTTGTCGCTTGTAAGCCTTTACAAACACACAACGATGAAACAGAAATGTGGTTTTTGTATCAATGACTTCTCAGTCAGGTTCAGACACATAATTACAAAGACTGGATAAGATGAAAATCCCTTCCTCCCAGTAGGGAGCTTTTCCTAAGGAAACTGCTTTTAACTGTAGCTAAGCACAAGTTGGGTAGGCTTTCAAGTAAGCTGAAAACTGTACCATGACATAAAATAGTTTCTCTAGGACTCATGCTTGCAAAGTACCCGAGACTACGAGTAAACCAAATTACTCATAGATTTAAAAAACACCTCAGGACTTAACTGCAGCTTTTCACAGACACAACTTACTAAATGGCTTCAGGATACCAGTGGTCACATTTGTGGGAATTCAGCATTTTGTTTCTACTAGATGGGAAAACAAGGAAGCAACCCGCCGCTGTGGCAGCCGCTGTTCAGACGAGAGCTCTCCACCAAGCTCCTCTCAGCGCTGCGCTGACACAACCCGCTCCTCAAGTCGCAGGTCCTGCTCAGCACTGCTCACAGCACCGCGACACCACAGCAACACCACAGCTTCAAAACACAGGTCATTTCTACCCCTGTGATCTATTTATATTTCACAATCCATATTTAAGTGTGTGAATCTAATGCGCGTACATCACACAGTAAAGCCACGCAACAGGTTTGTCCATCACAAAATCTATCAGAATTATTTTCAGGTATTTCAATTTCTAACTTACATTGTAACATTTCCTCAAAGTACTCAGAAAATTAAGGATGTGAAAACAATGTGCAAATATTGAACAAGCTGCTCCATCTAACAGCTGACAAGGCCCGGCCTACTGCACTGCAGAGAGGCCCCACAGGCACTTGACCTGTAGGCCCCTCAGCATATTCACAGTGCTTCCGTTTGTAACAGACACTCAAACTAGGAAACAACTACATGTTTTCCCTTTTATGAGTAGATAGATGGCCAAAACTTCTAGCCACAACTCGCATTTCCTTCAGAGCTGCAGGTCAATCCCTTTTTGCCAAGAATTTGTTATCCCAGAAGGACAGAGCAGAAAGTCGTTCCAGCTAGCCAGGGACAGAAAGAAAGGGTCCTTCTGGCTGCAATGCTATTAGCCATGCTTCAGGATAAAACCTTAATCAGGGTGAGAGTTCACTGCACAGACAGCACACAGATAAAACCAATATGTCCAGCCTTCGTTTGGCCTTTTTGCAAGACAAGCAGGACTTCATTTTACCTGCTAAGTCTTCAGAATAATCTTGTAAAATGTGGCAAGGAATGTATGCTTTTTGGAGCTACAGTGTTATTTTTTAATCTTCTAAATTTTCACTTGTAATCACGAGCGAATTACAACTCATGACAATGAGTATCTCAGAGCTCACTGAAGAGGTAGCAAAAGACCAAGCAAGTGAGCACCAACTATGCCTTCAGTCAGTGCTAATGTTCAAGGAAAGTTTATAAAACAAAGCATTTCTGCTCTTCCATCACCAAGTCTCTTGTTTAAAGACTTTTCACTAAGAGAGGCTGTGCAGTGATCTAATGAAATGAACAATAACTGACGACAGTAAGACTCAGGACATTCACGTTTGCAACCAAATCTAAGTTTTGCATCCAGCTCTCTAAGGATGCCTACACCCCCTTGGAAATAGACACCTTATGCAGGGCCTCGCGTGTTTTAAAGGAGGGTAAAGGACCTAGAGTTCTTTAAAAATATTGTGGGCTAAATGGCTTTTTCATGTACTAATGCTAGCAAGACAGAGTTTGAGAAAGATCCAGAAGGGTTCCAGTATGTTATTGCCAAGTCATGAGTCCACTCGGTAAGTTCAGAAGAAGCAAGCCACCACACAACCAAGGGGCTGGAGGTGGCCCTTTGCTCAGCTCTTCCACATCAGTGCTGGCTGACCAGAGAGAAAAAAACATCTTATCTCACGTTATATTTGCTGTGTGTAACCCATGAAGAGTGCATACAGAAAAATCAAAAACAGTTCTGGAACATAACAGAGACCACATATCCATTAGCTTATGGGTGCTTGGGTTACTACTTCCTAAATCCCTAGCAGAAATACAGATTAGCTTAGTATCAGCTTGGAGATGAAACTGAGGATATATGCAACCCTGCAAAGCAAGCTTCCTGGTTGGAGGAAATAAAAAATATTCAAGCCATTTTTAACAAACATTTTTCAGAAAGTCTCACAATACAGTTTACTTGTCTACAAAATTTAAAATAGAATTAAACAAGAAAAAAAAAAAAAAAGAACTCAATGCTTCCATAGTATGTTTTTCAAAGCAGACATTAGTCTAGACCTCTTGTTTTTCCAAGAAAATATTGTTGCTGGGGAACACCCTCATGACTGGAGAAGGTATAATGAACATCCACTTCTTGCTTAATTGGTGCAGCAATGTTCCTTCCACTTTCTGCTGGTGAGGGCCACATCCTGATGACAGCCCAACTGTTTCATATTTGAGGGCAGGGCTTCCCTACAAATTATACCCCTTGACTTAAATACCAACTAATGGAAGCAGTAAAACATGATGATAGATTAAAGTTTTTTCAGGACAAAGAAATACTAGAACACATAACACAATGGAATAATGGAATGTGTAACGTAATTATGGAATATATAACATCATTATCCAAATATATATCAAGAGAAACGTTTTCTCTGAGGCTCTAAGCATGATGAGAGGCTGGTGTTGGGTTTGGGCACTGCACATGCAGCAGCAAGCAGCCTGGGCTGCCTTCTCTCCTGCTAGGCTACTGCAAGCAAAACTGAAACTGCAGCTTGCAACATGGTGCATCTTCCAGCATAAGAGGCTGGCCAATGTTTTGTCTCCTCTTCCCAGAGGGCCCTGCCTTCACCAAGTGCAAGGAGGCAGGAAGGTAAACTCATGCAATAGCCGCTGACAGGTGCAGCGACCAAGGGCAGCTCTGCAGAGTCAACCTCACTGACACTGTTGCTTCAAGCAAGGATGGATCTAAAGGGAACAGGTTAGATCCTCAATTCATTATTTTATTCTAGATTATTTTTATCACATTTCAATTATTTAGTACAGATAGTACTTTAATCAGAGAGATGGGGTGAATATATGATAAACTGAGAGACAAGGCTGGAAACTGTATAGTGGTACTCAGCTTACATGCAAAAGAGGATGAACATAATTGAACACGACAAAAACGGTTTCAAATTCTCTACCCTTACCTTGCTTTCATTCTCCCATTACAATTAATATGAAACTCAAACCTTTCACTTTTTGCTTGCTAGCTGTGGTGGGACAGGATGGAAGGCAGATAGCACTGACAGTTCAGACCTGGCCCAGTGATTTCCTGCTCCTCAGGAGGTCTGCGGCACCATAATCCACACTGTCTGTTGTTGAAAGCTTCAACTACATCAGACAGTTTGTAATTCTCTAAGACAGTAATCTGCTATAAACTAAATTAAAACAATCATAAACATTCTATGATTCTAAGCTACTAAAAGCTCTAAAACCATAAGAACATGTTATTTAGCCACAGACTACATATAATGTCCTGTGTATGAACAGGTCATGGATTTACAAGAATTAAAAATGTATTTTAATTACATATATATATTTGCTCGCCACTTCTGCTTCATTTCTATCTTGATTGCTCGTGATATTTTAAACTGGAATAAAGACGAAGGAAGATGAAGGAGCACTGATCAATAAGTACAAATCTTTTTTATTTTTTGCCTTTGCTCTCAGTCTTATACCAAATCCATTTTAATACTGTTGGGGGAAAAAAATAAACTCATCAGTCACCTGATGGAGTAATTCAAAACTTAACCAAACAGGGCTAATGGGTGAGAATTGAATTGAAAACACCTTGACAAAGAAAGCAATTTCTTTTCTTCACACTCGTCAGAAGCTGTGGGTGATCACTGTAATCGAACTATCAACAGCGAGGGGCCATCTGTCCCAAGGGCCCTCCATGCAAGTAAGAATCAACAACAAAAAATTTTAGAGGCTGGACCACATGCATTCAGCCCTGATCTGTCTATGACAGGCAGCATGCAGCTGAAAATCAATGTTTTGACGTTTTCCACATACCAATCTTTAAAAGTCAACACTGAACTTTTGAAAAGAACAAAACATGGAAAACAGGTTAAGAGGTCGCTTACAGAAAGATCAGTGTTACTCCAGCAGCTAATAGTCCTCTAATCAGCTGAGATTCTCACTCTATCATGAAGCACTCATGGCTTAGTATCCAGTAGCCATGTACGGGGGGGGGGGGGAAAATCCCTAGCATTTAAGTTGCAAGTCCCTTCTAGCAACTGTGTGGCTACTGAAGATATTCTAGTCATTTACTCATCCACTCACAAAAGCATTACCCAACTTTGTTATTTTTCCTATTGAAAACAAAGAAAATGTTAAGAAAGGGTCTCCACAGAAGTTTTCTGGACAGTGGCTACACACAGCGCAGGCCAGGGGCAATGGGCTCAGGCTCTCACTTGAGCAGTGGCACCGTGGCTATGGCACTTGGTGGCCCAGGGAATGGGGACCCTCTGGATCCCCTCCAAGGGGACTGCTTAAGATAAGGAGCACAGACTCCACAGCCCTCCTAGGGACCTTCCCAGATTGGGGATTTTTCCCTCGCTAAGCCTTTCAAAGGTGAACACCACATGCAGTGGAAGGTTAATGCTATTTATTTCTTCGGTGTTTTCCTACATAGCTGCACCTCTCCATGCCTTTCCCTCTAACTGCTTCAACACTCCAAAGAGTCGTAAAGTAGTTAAAGAGGACAGGAAGAAAAAAAACAAACCACTCATTTGATATTATTTGATATTCTTTTTTGTTCAGCTTCGTTAACAGTATTTGTCGCTCCCTGGTTTAGCAGGACTAGAAGGCAGACGCAGGCTGCCGGACAGACGGCACACTGTGTGGTGAGTAAGGCAGCACACCAGGAGGCAGAAGATGTGCCCTCTGGTTCTCAGTCCTGCCAGGTACCTGCTGCATGACCTCCACTAAGGCCTTTCCCCATTGATCCCTTTGTTTTAAATAAAAAAACACATACATTATCATTCAGAATGCAAAGTACATGTATCGAAGCAAAGAAAATCATTAAGATGCTTAATGCTCTGGAAGTTCCTAACACTGTTCTCAGATCCGGGATTTCACATTTCCATCCAGGAATTCTAACAGGGAAATGCAAACACAGATTATGTAGGGTACATAGAGCTAATGCCCACAACTCACTGGATACAGCGTGAAGGCAGAGAGATGATTTGCTTAGGTTTCCAAACATCATGAGATCTTGGAAAAAGCAATTGGTTTTGATTCAGAAGAACATTTAGAGGCATAAAAAAGGATATTTCCATCCAGATTCAGTTATTTTAAAACAGGGGGCGTTATTTATCTAGACAAGTAAAAGCAAGTCAGAAAAAAAACAAGTCAAAGGGTTTCCTCGCAGGTGTTTAGTTACACAGATCAGAACGCCCTGCTAGGTGCCAGATGGGGCCAGGAAAACAGGGAATGTGAACTACTTTCCAGCACACGTAAAGGGGTTGTAACCAGAATGGTTTGTGTCTTGCTGTCGTGGAGGCAGGAGATCTGAGTTCCAGTCTATACAGGTTACTAATCCCAAAGCACACTTAATATTTAGGAAACATCAGGGCATTTCTTGGACTCGCGTACTTCAGTGACAAAACAGAAGAGGGACACTGCCTTACTGATTTTTAAAGTAGTAAATTTTCACAATTTCACTTGATGTTCAGCTACAAAATTACTATGACGCATTTGCAGTGCAAAAATACTTTATCCTATGAATAGCTCTATGTCTAATGCCTGCTTCATCCAGCAGAATCTCAAATCATGCAGAAAATACTGGAAATCATTTTAGCAGTGTGATAACAGTGGACAATGTATTTCATCTCGAATACAAAAAGCTGCAGTTCAAAGTAATACACGGCACTCGCATGTCCCACGTGGGCTCAGAACTCAGCAGGCACTTTGTAAGTTGGGCTTTTCCAGAAGGCAGAGGCACAAGTCCTCTCCTATTTCAGCAGCTCACCTCCAAACCAGCTGCCCTACAAGTACCAGGACACACAGCAGAAGGAACTCCTTTGGTGAAGGCATCCCATGAGGCATGCAGCTGCACGGCAGGTCCTCGCCAACCCAAAATGTGAGCAGGGCACTAGGGTAAGAGGCGGCCCAGAAGGCCGCAAGGAAGCAGGCCCATAAGCGAGCAAGAGCTGCAGGCCCACTGGAGGCAGGTGGAGGAGGGCTGCAGGAAGGCAGGCCGTACTACAGAACGACGGACTGCCCATCCATCTGAACCAGTCCTGCCTCTTAAATGATGAGGAACTTAATTCTATTTTCCAAAAGAGCATTTCAGCAGAAAAAAAAAAAAAAAAAAAAAGGGGAAGGGGAAGGGGAAAACATACATACTGCATATATATGCAGCAGATATCTACCAGTCAAAATTCCAGCAAGGTGGAAAAAAATATTATTATTGACATGAAAGAATAAGGAATGACTTCTCAATAAATCAATAACAGCATGAATTAAGGTTATGGCTCATACAAAAACATCAATTTACCAAATAAATCTGATGCTAATATTTCAGAACAGAGCTATAAACCTGCATAACAGCAACAACCATCAACACAGAATGCACGAGAAGCTGAAATACATTACCCTGCCATAGAGTGCTACACCAGTCATCTTTCACACGGTACAGCAGAGGCTTTGATTGCTTTTAAAAAATTCCAGAAGTAGTAATTACAGGAAAAATAAAAATAAAAATCTGTATCCCTTGTTTTCCAAACTCAAATACAAAATAGAGGAAGGCCACCTCCTCTAAAATGCATGGGCTTCTGCTGCTTCTCACTAAAGGGAAAAAGGCAGTCATTTTGGCTGAAAATACTTGATTCCATCAAATATGAAAAGCCTAGAAGGTCACAACAATTTATACTGAAAAAGTTACAAAACTAACCCATTAACAGCAAGCCAAATAGTGATGTATAATGGGTTCTTCATTTCACTTCCTAGCCATAGGAATCACCTGCAAAGATAGATCCAGCAACAGCTGCTATCCCACGTCTTTCATTTAAAATGGATTTATTAAACAGCTCTGCAACTTTGAAAAGCCCACCACTAAAGAACTGTAGTTTCACATTAGTGAACCCAAAGGGTTTCTGAAGAATTTAAAAAGAGAATTGCATCTCTTCTCCCTCATTTGAAGATGCATCAGGTCATGGAGGTACATTTAGTAATTCCTTTCTGAGATATTTATCCCTAATATTATTAAAAAGAAGAGAGATGGATGTCTATGAAATTGAGAAACAAAGTATTGAGATTCACTGAGGATCAGAGGAAGCATGAAGTCTGAAGCCGTGCTATGTCCAGGCACAAACAGAACCAAGCATGTACCAAAATGCATCTCACAGAGTGCTGAGAAGGCTCACCACTGGCTGAGGAATGCCGGTGCTTTCTGATCACTTCTTTTAATGCAAGGGGCCTAAAGCTGTCCAGGTCATAAGCAAATGTTTGAAGATGTGACATGTGAAGAGGGTCAACAACAAAGCCTAGCTTTAATCCCTTTGTGTGAAGCAGGAAGAGGAATTTACCTCATATATAAAACACATCTCTGGCCAGTGAAGTATAAAACTTCCAGAAGTGCAGAAGCGAGGCATTATGTCTTCCTTGCTTTTTGGCATGCTGGGAGGGACTGGGCAGGAGGAAAGCAGTGCTTCTCATGGGTTGAACGTAGTGAACACAAGGAATGGCTGTGTTCCAGGCAGGGAGCTCTGAGGCACCAACTGCATTAAGCACTCTTGGTATCTTCTGCCAGCAGCGTAACCAATTGGCCCAAACCGGTGGACCTGAGAATATGGGAGGCTTAACTATTAGTTAACATAACCCCCATCATTTCTAATTGGATTGTGACTAAAGTCCCAGCACTGATAATGCCAAAATGAGATCAGAGGGGAAAGCCTCCATATTCCCTTTGCAGGGAGATTGGGAACAGCTCTCCCCTGCTGCTGTACAATAGCTCTGGCCACCCAGGTCCTGCGGCATTAACTGCAGAGCCCCATCTCACTGCACAGCCAGTACACGAGGAGGTGAGAAATGTTATGCTTCTTTATGAACTTCAAAAATAGCCCATAAACAGAGGAAACTGTTCAAAGGGCAAAAGGTAAATGACGTTAGTTTATGCAAAGGAAGGTTTAAAAAAAATAATCTGATCTGGGCTGGAGAGGAGAGCAGAGTTAACTGTGGGTTTTAAGGTTTGCTGATGGCTTAGATTTTCACGTGGGGATGGATGCCTTTACCAGGAGTCTGAGAAAAGACACAAGCTACAAACGGCAGCAGCGTGCAGCTAAACTAGTGCACATCTTCACAATCACTTGTGTCCCATTAGAACTCATGTAACCATTCCTGACACTCATTTGCTTGACCCATTTTTGATAAACAAAGAATAGAGTACTTGAAGTATTTTTCCTTCTTGTTCATCCCATTCTTCACTAGTCTCTTATTTTATGGTCAGAGGTTAAACTGCTGACCTTTCACCTCCAAGGCAAGTTTTTCCCTCTCCTATAAAAGGTTTTTCACAGTGTGCAGCATTTGGATTAGCCCCTATCCCCTGGAACAAAAGCTATGCCTTTGTACTACTGGTTTGGGCACGGAGTCTGTACATCAGAGGAAGCTGCTCCTACTTACCATTCACAATAACTATATTGTGAGGCCCCTCTAACGCCTCGTCTCACAGTGTCTAGACTTTCACCCAACCAGCCAGCAAAAAGAAAATCCTGTAAAGCACTCAACTGAAAATTAACTATGGTATCCTGTTGTGAACCTGATGAAGACGTTATTTGAACATATGGTAAAACTTTCCATTGTTTAACATAAAGATAAGAGAAAAACTTTTAGAGACCTAAGCTTTAAATAGTCATAGGGATCAATTCACTCATGGGTCAGTAAATGCATTTTATTAGCAAGCAGCTATTGCTTATGTGTGTCTTTAAAATAATACACAGATTATTAAACTACACCCAAGTGCCTAGCATTCTGGTTATCGACATCCACTAACGACACGCTAAGGCAAAACGTAAGGCATAGGAAAACAAGAACATCTTCTGGACCTAACCGAAAGTATTCCATCAGTTGTGTCCACTGACTCCGTTATCTTCAGCAGTTAAAACAACAGAAGTATGGCAACAGAAGTATTCACACTTGGCTGTGTGGAACAAGACGTGTAAGTGCTCAGCATCAATTGCCATCAAAAATGAGAACACTAGGCAAGAAAATGTTATCTAGAGCGTGTAAATAAACGATGGGATTTTCCTGGGAAAAACACACTGCAATGATTTATCTTTTGTTTCTTTGTAACACTTTCATTTCCAGAGCATAAATAACACAGAGGCAAGAGAGTTTACTGAGGTGAACTAAACAAATAAAAACACATCCCCTCCTATTGAGGAAAAAAAGATCCACAAAGCTGGTCAGGAAACTAACAAACAAGAAAAGAACACCTAGATCCGAGCAGTATTTTAGCATCTGAATACACGCATGATACTGTGAATCACTGGAAAGATTATTGCAGACAAACTGATTTTTGCATCTTCGTGGAGCTTTTATAGCCTCTCTCAAAGGCGTGTTGTGGAAAGAGTTTCCTGGGCTTTGCTGGGAGAAGAAGCCACAGGGCGTGCATCTATTTCACCAGTTTCAACAAGCTATTTTGAAAAGAGAGCCAGAGGATCCCAACATAAGACACATATGGATTTGGCATAGGTTGCTCGATGGAGGGTACGTGAAGGTGTTTGCTTGTTTTATATATGGTTGTCTTTTAAAGCACATTTTTGATGAAACAAGAAAAAGTGAAGTATATAATAATAAGAGCAAAAAAAGCCATATTTACCCCTTACCAACTGCCCCTCGGGGCTTGGTCATAGCAGCAGTATGTGGAAAGCAACAGGACTGGAGAACCTGGGAACAAAAGCTACAGCAACTGCACCACCACAGGACGGGAATGCCAGGAACCGCAATTCTCTGACCAGGCAGAAAAAGCTGCATTTGGGAAGGAGGCAAAAGTAAGGAGATACCTTTCTCTGTCTTTCTGGAGTATCACTTCTCAGGCAGACGCCGCTACCACCCACTGCCACACAGGACAGTCATGCTTTGGAAGCCCACCTATTTTAACGTTCCCTGTAATGACCTTTAAATAAAGAAGTCACACAGGTTAACTGCAGTCATACCTAGAGACTGCTAGGTGAGGCAGCTGCCCATACCTTTAGCTAGAAAAATATGCAAGTCAGTCTTTGGTATGTTACAGGATCTGAGACCCTTCCCAAGCCTGAGAAGTGGGCCACTTCCCAAGGAGACAAGTACTGCACACCACAGCCACCAGCAGCAATGCCTTCTGCACCAAAACAAGGGCACGAACACCCTCAGGCCTGTACCAAACTACTTTTACTTAATCAGCAACTAGAAGAGAGAGATTTCTCAAATGAGAACTTATGGACATTACATTTGAAACTATAAAAAAAAAAAAAAAATCACTTTTCTCTGAAGCTATGCAGTACTACACGGGAGCCATAGCTCCCTGAAACAACACAGCTGTCAGAAGAACAACAGGAATCTTGTACGATAATCCTACTTTTGGTACTGAAGAATTTCCCCATTTATAGATATTTATTATGTGCATGACTCAACAAGATGCACATCTTCACACACACGCAGGCCAGTCTGAGAGGATACATGCAAATTGATTTCAGATAGACAAAACATCTGAGAAGAAACAGTCTTAGAAGGAACAACTCCGGAGCATTAACCCAAGAGCGTGATAATAGAAATGGATTCACTTGTGATTCATTACTATTTTTAATTCTAAACAAGGTTACTGAGAGGGGAAAAAAACACTAACATGGTAAAAATTGAAACACTTTGAAACTCTCCCTGCAGCTACAACTGAACATCAGAAATTCTTCATCCTAAACTGAAAATACAATTGGAGCCATTTTTATCTTCTCCCTCCCCACCCCACGTTTAGCACCATGGCATGACTCCAAACAGGCAAACGTTCTGACAGCCAGCACTACAGCCAAAGAGATGAACTACTGATTTGAAGCTTTAAAAACAGACAGAACTAAAAATCTGTGGTTTGTGGGTGGTGGTGCTTGTTTTACAACTCTATGCATTTACAGTCTTGTTATGAGAAAGAGGTACCAACAAACAGTAGCTCCTTCACCCTGGCTAAGGCTGATGAAACGCTTGGTTCCGAGTACAGGGCTAAAAGTTGTGCACCAGCGCGCTGCTGCTACAGAAATCCATAGCACGACACACATCCTCTCCCCAAAACCCGAAAAAAGATTGAGAAAAGAATAGCAAAGAACAACACTGAGACAGAAAAGCATCTGTTCATGGTCAGGCTCAGACTACACGCTTTGGTTTAGACAGGCAGATGTGGGGATAAAAATCAGTGGGGCAAATGAAGGTGAAGAGGAAATTCTTCCGTATTTCTTGTAATACAAAACCTGCAGAACAATTAAATCAGCAGCAGCAGGCTTAAAACAAGCAGAAGGGCACACTTCTCTCAAACTAGCGCAGCTCCAGAAGTGACTGCCACAGGATGCTGCAGGGGATGGGGTGCAACAGAGACACCCACGTACGGTGAAGGTGGCAGCAACCAGCTGGCCACGCAGCCCTTCCAGCCCTGCCCCAGCCAGGTCCCGCTTCATCCGCCGAGCAAGGGCACAGCAGTTCCCCTCCAGGCAGCCCAGTGTCTGACCCGCGCCAGGAAAGCTGCAGATGGCAGGACAGGGCTTGTACTTTAGGTTGGAGATGCAGGTGTCCTGTCCCTAGCAGGCAGCCCCTTTCAGAGACGGAGCGCTGAGCTCATTGCAGCAGTATCAGCCCTACTACGTGCCACCCCTTCTGGAAGGGGGAGCTCCATATGGCTCAGAAGTTTGCTGGACAATGCAGGTCACGCTGGCCAGCATCTCCAAAGCACTGAACTGCAAGGCCGGCCTGGCTACCTTAGCTGCTTTTACTCACTGGTGTTTTAGCAGTTGCGCGAGTGGGCACGTTCATTCCCAGAGACAGTGTGCACATTAAAGAACAAGGAAGGTCCACATGACTGATCGACAACAAAAAAAACCATTTACTTGTTCTGATGATGTGAAGCAACATCTTTCTTTTGAACTGAAAATTTATCTAACACAGAAGTTGAATTTAAGAATAGATTTCTGTTTTCCTTCAAATTACACAGCATCTCCAATGAACAGTGTCAGTCACAACTTCCTCCCACAGACACTTGCACACAAAATTAAAACCGAGAACACAGCAAAATGAGGAACCAACCGCGCTATGATAAGGGGGATACTCCATCAAACTGCTGAACAGAATGCTGAAATCTCATTTTTGATGTGGCAAGAAACATTTTTTCAACAGAAAGTTACAACCCCAACACTTAAAACACCTACTTCAGAACCATCCCGCAGAGATGATTTGGTTGACCTACTTTGTCCCCTTCATCTATGTGCTCTTCTTTACTGTCTCATTTTCACGTATACTTAGGGATAAAATTACTTAAATTGTTATTCATTCCTGATCTGTGAGCATATAATCAAATTAATTTACAAACAATTATACACGTATCATGCTAGAAACACCACACGCACAGTTATGTGTAGTTTGTCTGAAATCTAAAATCCTTCTTAATGGCAGATATACAAACTACTACCTACCATCCTTTTGGGCCTCTTTAATCATTTTGATCTCTATTAGTCAGTTACAGCCTCTTAAGCTACTTCTAAAAATGGGAGTTAGAGTTCTAAATTTACAGCGGGGTAATTTTTTAAGCCACGCTACAATGCATGAGTCATTCCAAGCACTGCAAACCCCTGTAGCTAAATTTAAAGAGAAAAAGGTTACTGAATATAATTCTCCAGTAATACCTGAAAACCACTTAAGAAAATTTTGACTACAAACAGTTGAGTTTTTCCCAAAAAAGGTTCTAACGAAGGGTGAGTACATCACTTCATTGTTTTGCTTTTGGTATGGAAGTCTACAGGCATTTGGAAAAAACTGCACTGTAGTGCTCTGTGTTTCTTTGCTAAGTAGTCAGGAGGAAGGCTTTGATAATGAAGAGCAGAGACATGATAAACACCCATCTTTAGAGTTCTTTAAAATATCAGTCTATTTTTAAATGGCATATTTTACATAAAAAGTAACACTGATCTGGTATGAAGCAATTATCAGATGGTCTGAAATATTATGAGCGCATTACAAACGCAACAGAAGTTTCGGTCTGAACTAAGAGGGCCTCATGATCTACCTCACAACTCCCAGCACGTTAATCAAGCCTTCACTTAAAAGAGACAGAAATCAACCAAACTCAGTTAACTGAAGTTTAATACGTCTGTGTGGTATGTTGAGCTCTCAAAGAACCTAGATTTGGCCATATTGTCCCCTCTAAGAACAAGGAAACGAGGAGAGATGCCATGCACCAGGGTGCTCACTCGCCCTCTCACATCGTTGATTACTCTCTGGATTTCCATCACCAAAACCTGTGCCTGGCTGGCTTCCTTATTCAGGAGAGGTTTGGAGGTGCACAGCAAGTAAGTGACTGCAGGAGAGGTGGCAGGAGTTCCTCAGTCCCTACCACAACGAGGGCCCAGAAGTGCCCCATCATGGAGCTTCCCATACAACGCGCCCAAGCCCCGTGCCGCATGGATGGAAAGCAGAGCACCTTCCCTTCTCACTGGTGCTGCTCCTTGGAGGACAACAGGGCAGCAAGCATCTAAGGGCAGGTTTGATGAGCTATGGGCAAGCTGCACGTACTTTTTAGCTGTGAATTTTCTGATTTCCTTCAATTATGAATAGCTTGAAATCTTGTAAACGTGCTGTTGCACAAGGCAACGTTAACCATGTTTTAATGGTCAGTTTCACAGCTCAGCAAAGCCTAGAACACCTTTTTGCACATTACAGGTCAGCAGGAAATTATAACTTTCACAGAGACTTGCAGCCGAAGTGCTGCTGTGGTGCTAAGGCAGTGACAGCACATAGTCTTGCTTCATCTTTTCAACGGTAAATACTTAAGCGCTTCAAGGAGGACACAATCGTGGTTCCCTCTCTGAATGAAACACGGTGTATAAAGCAGCAATTTCTTTTTTAAAAGGCTGTTTACTGCTTAAATATGCTTACAAGTTCATACAGCAAAAGCTCCCCGCTGCCTTTTCCAGCAGACAGCCCACGTGAGGCAAGACAGCTGCCTGACCACAGGCATCACCCGCCTGGGCTCCTGCCTGAAGGGGAGTCCTGAAAGGTTCTTCAGCTACAGCCAAAGGCGTTGCTCATTGAGGTTATACCGCTAATTAGGAGCTAGTCAACAAAATAAACAGTCTCAGGTCATTTTCTGAAATTCTAAAAATTATATTTCGCAAATATTTACTCCAGGGATAAGGGAAAGCTAACAGGAAAATGACATTTTAATTCCATTTGAAAAATCAAGGTGTTTCTTCCACAGAAAGCACAGATATCCCCATAACACACCTGCACCCGAGCTTCCAGCACCGAGGACCAGCACACACCTGCCAGTTTTGTAGGGCCGGCTCCGGGAGCTCTCATCCCCTCAGCACAACCACGCCTGCACCAGCACAAGGCCTGGGCAGCCAGGCAGTAACTGAGCTAACTTTTGCTTTCTGTTAGCTCGCCGGGGAAAGAGAGGCCATAGACCAGAATGCAGTAACACTTGCAACTGGAACAAGAGAATTACCACCAAGAAATGCACCAGTGTTAGTCACTCGATTCTAACTTGAAGCAGCTATTTCCTGGAAAAAAAAAAATATTCAAAGAAAAGAGGAAAAAAAAAAAAAAAAGTTCCTTTTTTTCTCTTTTCTTCAGAAAATACCTCCTGGATGCACATTAACAGCAACACTCATTTTTTTTTACCTCAGGCTTCCAGCGATGTACTGCTGGCTTTCTTTGCTCCCCTTCTGAGGTGGGTGGTGCTCGCATCGCCTGCTAGCACCTAGCACATATTTTACCTTTCTGCAACCATTTTATTTTTCCAGTTTGGCTGAAGCTCAACATCAGCAAAATTCAGAGATCTAGGATTACGTCTGGCCCTTACAATGACGTTTCTTCATCCTTTTCCCTTAGTGTTGCTAAGCCAAATGAAAACATCAATCTTACACTTGCAGAGGGGGAAACAAAAATGAACAACAGGACACTCAAAAGGAGGGTAAAAAAAAAAACAATCCAGAGGTAGCTCTATAAACATGTTCCAGAGCTGGAAGATTTTATATCCTATTAATAACTACCAAGCCTTCTAATCCCACAAGTTAAGAAGATATTTCATTTATTGTTTATAAAACTCTCTTCTTTGTTTACTTACTACCATTCCAAACCGGACGTGGCTAATACTGCGCATTACACGATCCGTCGTACCACCATGGCTCCCAGTGCACAGGAATTACTCGTTGTTTCCCACAGCACAGGACCAGGGTTTATGATACATAAAGCAGATTTCATTCATACACCTCTGCATTATATCAACGTCCACAACCTCTAACGTGGCTATTTATGCAAAAGGATTATTGTTTCACTGCCCATATAATTTATGAATATAATTATTATATCATATGATGTCTGAGAATTTCAGATTCAAAGATGCAATTGGTGGATCTCAACCAACAGCTTCTTTTCCATCACTGCTATGCAGTAAACATTCCCTTTAGAAGAGCCTAATGAAGTTGAAAATAATGACTTCCAATTCATCTCTCGGTTACTGGTGTTCAAAGCAGATCTGAGACTAAAACCTGGCTTTCTGCCTAACCAAGCACATTTGCAACACGTACATTATTCCGGTATGTCTAGCTGATACACTGCAGAGTTAAACAAAAAACTCCAGAAATCTTGTCGAATAAAGCATGAATATTATGGGGTAATTAAACTTTAGAACTATCGATTTATATTTCAAATGTGGTTTCTTTGGTTTCCAAGATGTATTATGTTATTGTAATGGATCACTATTGTTCTGTCACAAGATTATTAATTTAGGATAACACACAGCATACGCTATCATTTCTTTTTGTTTTTCATATATGACATGACTTCTAATATTCCTATCAAATAGATTAATCAAATATATACTGCTGGGACTTCAAAAAAAAAAGGGGGGGGGAGCTCTGGAACACCAATCAGTAAAAGGCACTTCCTCACTTCCCATAACACTTAGCTGTTTCATCTTTATCTCAGATTAGGCTATCTGTATCTGTTTCACAATGATCGCTGCCTGCTGACCCACAGGCACAGAGATACTGCAGTAACTGCCATGGTAAGGAACAGACACTCTTTTACATTTCCAAAGCAACATTAACTAAACACAGGTCAAACAAATGTTACAAAGAAAATTAATTAAAACGTCCAAAAGATTTTGGTCTCGTTGCATACAAAGCACTTCAGAATATCTCTTCACTTGCAACTATTGTTGATGCTGTCCTGGCACGTTCTGTCCTGGCAAGGCCTCCTGTCCTGCTTGCCGACAGCCGAATGCCTCCAGATGTGCTGACAGTTCAAACACACCGGTGATGCTTAGATGAGGAACTCCCAGGACTGATGCACGCAGAAGCAGCAGCACCCCAGCAGCATACATCAGTATCAAGTTTCCCTGCTTATATTAAGATATAACGAGGAGTGTACGAGATGCACTCTTGCTGGCTTATAAAAATCTTGTTATGATTTTAGGACACGTGAGCAGCCCTGACTTGGCCTGTGCTCTGCTTGGTTTATGTGCCCAGCAAGAAACCAGAACGACTGCATGTACCAAGGCCACATGTTCACTTCACATGGTTACAACGCTACCAAAATGACCCCAGGCCACACCTCACCGAAACGATGGCAGACAGAGGCAAGCTTCTATCCTGAACGCGTCTGTCTCCCCGTAAATGGACTGCTGAGCATCTTAAAACTCGGGTGGCAGATGAAGCACATCCACTGTTAAAACAGAAAACCAAAGCCTCTTCTGGGTATTCCTACGGAAGAGAGCACCTCACAACAGGAGGTCCCCCCCATCTTTATACAGATGACCACAGCACACTTTTCAGTTTGCCAGAGACCGTGTGTCAGTGCCACAAAGCTTCCCAGGATCGCCCGAGAAGTGCAGGTTTGGGAGCAGAGCCACCTCTCCGCTCCATGCCAGGCGAGCTGGTCACGCCTCCGGCCTGAGCCGACTGACGGCCTGGGAGCAAAGTACCTCTTTTGCTCTTTCTACAGCCCCGAAGCATGCTGCAGACTCAGATCTTCCTCACCTATTTAAAACACACACGGCAGATCACGTACAAGGAGACCACATTCACGCCCCCCATGGCCAGCACCAGCTCGCCCCCACTATGTCTCCTTCAGCCTCCTCCACTGGTAGCTGGGTTTATTTTTATTGTTTTCTCTGTTTTAGCCATTCCTCCATCACTACCCCCAATAACAGGAGCTGAAAGGATTTCTGTTTTGTTCACTGTTGAATAAATAATGCAAATTTCCCCCAAGGACTGCAAGGTCTGACAAGTACGGTAAAAGACAAAGAAGTCTGCTGGATCTGTCAGCACCTAGCAGTGCCACACAACACTGCGTATTTCAAAGGAAGATAGTCACCAGCGCTGGCTGCCAGAGAATTTAGGGCATGTTTTAATTTTTTTTTTTTAATTGACAATGGAAAGTGTTTTCAGCCAGCAATATGTTTCTGGCCAGGCATTTAGAGGCAGTTCACCATTTTTGTTTTGTTTTGTCTCAAGCACCCATAGCACTGATTTCTAACACAATCACCAGAAGGCAAGTGAGTACCTTTCAAGTTATTCCATGTAAAATACAGCATATTATAGCAAGACTGAGAAAGATAATTCTCATTTTCAGCTGCTTCCTTATTAGGTACACACGCCAGTTTGAGCTGACTCTTTCCCCAGCTGAAGCTTGTATCGGTTTCTTAGAGCAGACCTTGCGAGATGCTACGGGGCTCTGACCGCACGGCAAAGCAGATGTGAGCATGCGCTCGCTCACATTGCATGGGACAGGGACAGGCCCATTCCCAGACTAAAATGGGCTTACTCAGATGCACCAATTAAAAGTGCTTGATTGAATCAGCAATTGAATGCTCAGAACTTTCCCAAATGAAGTTCCCACCATCAGAATGCTTTACCTGTGCTGGTATACAACCACTTTTTCATCACAACTACCTGCTAACACGATGAAAAGCTCATTAATTTCAGCTGTAGTAGCAAGCAATTCATCTGCTTTAGGGAAATAAAGTCATTTTTCATCTGGCAATGTTCTTAGCAGGAAGATACCTACAATATGAATACCAGCAGAACTCTTTCCTGCACAAAGTTTTTCAAAATTTCCCATGTTGTGTCACAATACCGTTAACTATTTTCAGTTCTATAAATTGCTGCATGACACCAATCTAGCATAACTGTGCTTGTTAGACAGGACTTTGTTTGCACAAAATGAAAATTTAATCTACATCCAAATGTGCTATGCCTTAAAGTCACAGTGAATGACAGGGATATAACCTTGAGTATTTGTTTCTTCCTTCAGAGCTAAGCTTCACTGCATGAACAGAAATTTGGAAAGCTCAAGTTGAACTGTTGAAGCCATATTCTCAAGTAATAGACAGGAGTTTAACATAACCTGGATTCAACAACAGCACTCTGAAAGCAGCCAAGAAGTCCAAAAGCCATCACTGCAACGTGCCACAGGAAGATGGCAGGAGAGAGGAAGGGCATCTCTCGCTTTTTTTTTTTCCAGATTCTGGATCTGGCAACGTATTTATTTAAAAACACAACCACATTCAACAACTTCAAATTAACGCCGGGAAGTGAAACAACAGTTTATGCTACACTGGAAGGCACAAAAATCCCACCAGTTCCTGCTTATCTGACTCATGTGAGAAATATTTCCTGGCAGCCCAATGGTGAGCACCGTGTAGCGCGAGGCTAGCAGGAGGGACCCGAAGCAGGAAGGATGCCCGCCCCACGCAGCACCCTCCAGTAGCACTTCTGTGCTCCTGGAAGTGGCTGCCTGAAAAAAGTTAAGCCTTCCTTTGTAAGTCGTGGGGGTAGCAGTGCTGTGCTTCTAACAGTTATCATCACAGCCTCTCTGTGTCAAGCACAACCCTGCTCTTGTAACACAGCTAAGTTAAATACCGCATGATAAATACTGAGGTTAATTGCAAAGACAGCAGACTTTGGCATTTAGCATGTCACATAGCAGAGCAAAAGGTCTGCCTCCTCTCAAAAGCAAAAGTTTGGCACCATAATCTTACAATATTTAGATGTGTTCTAACACAGGTTCAACCAATACAAGAAATAAAGCCCTCGATGTGAACCGCATCTAAAGTCAGATGAATAGGAATTTCTTGCTCTCTGAACACAAGCAGAAGCATTAATCACTCTGCGTCACTCTTTCCCATTCTGAGCTTAAGGAAAAATGCAATGGTGAATGGTTACAGCTATGGCAAAATACCTTGGTTATGATAATTACACTTCTATGAGGATTAAAACTTGACATTAACTAAAAAAATGTTAAACATACCCTAAATAAACACAGAAACCCTAAGCTATATTCTGTTCTCAGACACAAGCTTGTACTTTTAGCTAGATTTACATCTACTTTTGAAAAGAAATCAGACCCATGTTCAAGCTCCAACAAACATAGTCTAATGGTGTTCTTCAAGCCTGGTTTCTAGTTAAGCATTTAATACTTGGACAGTACCTTTCAAACAAGGACTAAGAATTTTGCAATGGACAGCTGCCTGATTCTGAGCTGCTGCCTTGGCTTTCCCAGTTCAGGAAGCACAGACACCACACCCAAAATCTTGTTCAGACCTTTTTTCCCCTCACCACTTCTGTTTTTTCTCTTCTTTCCAGATGAAGTTCAGTATTAAGGTTTAATCTTTTCTCCTAAACCACTTTCATAAAATAAGAAGCCTTCATCCACCCAAGTTACTTGGTTCAAATGTAGAGCTACAGTTCCAAACTACAAGGAAAACGTCAAAGGCAAATATAAGAAGTTGTTTCTTTGGCCTTTCACTGTTTCCTCTGCCATTACAATCTTCCATTTCAAGTACGTGTCTGTAAATATCATGCTTTTACCTAGATCATGGAGTTATCACAAGTCACCCTACTAGAAAAATAGAGCTTCTTAACACCCTGATTGCAAAGTGGTGCTGCACACAAATCGCTCTTACTACACCAAGTTGTTTTAAAGAATAAAACCAGCACCTTACTGAGAAAACTCACTTTGGCTTTCGGGTGTTTGTCTGCCTGTGGGTGGGTTTTTTGATTTGTTTTAAAGGCTTCCATTAACAGCCTATATAACAGTTGTCTCTGTAGCCCTGACCATGCTTTACTTTATTTACAAACAGAAGGACCGATTCCAAGCTACACGCGGAGCACGTGTACTGCATCCCCCACTAGTATCACAAGTGGGGAAGGAAAAAAAACTACACAGACCATTGCTGTGAATCAGAAAAGAAACCCCACGCTTCAGCTTTTTCAAGTTGGTGCTAGAGAGACAGTGCCTCATGGCTTTGCAAAAAACATTACAAACCTTGAAAGCTGAACCCATTTTTAAAGCTTTTTAAGCAGATTGTAAGTCCTCCACACAGAGGAGACAACTCCACACAGAGGAGACAAGCCATGTAGCTATATATGGAGAGCTACCAGCATAGCCTATCTCCTTAAAGAATGATAAACTTCTGTGTAAGATGGACTGTTCGGCATGTGGGAGGGCAGAAGCATGCTGACATTAGCTTAGAAAAATTTGTGAACTCTTAACGCTTCTGAATGCAAGCAATTTAAAAGCCTGCAAACTATCCCCCAGGCAGCCATCTCAAATAGTTAAGCACTAAAACGAAACTAAAATTAAATGTGAAACAAGCAGAGGAGCTTCAACTTTTATACTGATGGACTGCACTGCATAATGCAATTTGTCATCTGGGGCTTCTATTTGCTTATTTTAATACTAATGTGTCAATTGTACTGAATTTTAGAGGAAGTACTTTTTATAAAAAATGTATTTGTATTAATAAAGTCATTGGATTTTTTCCCTGTTCAATCCACTGTCCCCAGGCTGACCACACCGCCGAGAGTGGCCTGTGGCACGAGGTAATAACACAAGGTGGCCAGGAGGAATAACTCTCCCCCAGGCGCCCAGGGAGCTCACAGCCTGCCCCGGCACCCACTGCTGCTGGAACCTCTGGAGCCGAGCAGGGCCGGCTGCCCTCCCTGCCCTGTCCTCCAAGCACCAGGCTCAGCCCTCCGCACTGAGGTCTCCTCTCCTCTCCTGGGCCAAGAACACCGGGGAGACATGCGGGACACAGCCTTCTTGACCTGTTTCTCCAGCAGCTCTCACCATTCCCCCTCCTACACACGCATATCTGCACCCGCCTCCAAATTACACATACATCCAAGAATCTCTGTAGGTTGGTAAAAAAAAAAAAAAATCTATAGGAAATAGAGCACTGAAAAGCACCGACGTTTTCCTCCACATTTTTGCATCTGTGAAGAGAAGCTGAAAGCTGGAATAACTAACCCTCCATTTCTGTTTGGCATAAAAATCAAAACAAACAAAAAAAGACATCAAATCTTAAACACAGATGCAAAACCATAGTTGCTTTAATTGTTTTTGTTCCTAATTCTGTAACACCCACTCTTTGCTAGTGACAGTCCGAGCATACAGGAAGACGTTGTTCATACCCTGAAGAGCTTTCCAATTAAATGAAAAGTTTCAATGTAATGAATACATTCATTTAGATATGACCGGAGGGCTTTAAGTTATACAAAAGATTATAAATTATGAAGGTCTTATGGCACATTTGGTGCTCATACACGAGAGCTTCAGCCAAATTCTGCCTTACAGTCCTCGGTTTGTCAAAATAGATGACAAAGATGCACAAACTCAGGCACTATCCGCATTTGCCCTCAAAACACTTTTGTAATCCTAAATGATGACTGTGAAACATTCTGCTCCCAATCAATCGATAATCCTGTGGAGAAAACAGGTTAAACATCCTCTTCCAAGCCTTTTATGCACCAGACCACCATTTGAAAACCATCATGTGGAAGCAGCATTAACCTAAAATCCAACACATGAAGCTGATCAGTGGGGGGATTACTGGGGGTGGGGGGCTAAATTTAATGAAATGTCAGAGGGGTCCAGAAAGAAGGCCTTTAAAAAAAAAAAAAAAAAAAAAGATACAAAGACTGCATTGAAGACTATATTCATATAGCCCAGGTTCAGAATGGCACAATACAAATTTTATTCTCGACCAATAAAAAGTAAAAGATGTTTTCTCATTCTCACATTGCAATGCAATATTTGAGACTGAAAATCTACAAATAAATATACGACTCCTAAGAAAGTTTAGCCAGTTCATAGCAATGTATAGATACTCCTCAGAGTCATCTGACAAACGTAATAGCTTTGTCCAATATTTTAAAGCTAACTTTTTGTAGGCTCTTCCAATTAAAACCAACAGTGAAATAAGGTTGGCAATTTAAAAAGATGATATCAAAAATTTTAATTGCTCTTTAAAAAGATAATTCTATCAGCATAATGCATGAAGAAGTCTGCAGCATTTTATTTTTTCATATCAGGTTCGAGTGATGCTCTGCAACAAAAAAAAAAAAATAGCAGCAGAGGAAAAGAGTTATCTGATCAGCATGTTACACCCACAGGCTCAGGGTGTTTGTGGTTCATAAACATCTCTCTACAGTGAAGAAAATAGTTTAAAAAAAAAAAAAAAAAAAGTAAATGCTTGCTCTGACCACAATCCTGAAGTCAGCTTTGGAAGATTCTTAATTGAAATCCTACCAAAGCAAGATAGGTAGTTCCTGGAAGGTCCCAGCTCTGGAAAAAAGTTGAATGCAGTTGATAATCCCGTTCATGGGTAACCTATCTCATTAGTACCTTATAGATTATAATCGAAGCCCATACAAATACTTTAAAACTTCTGGACTAATTCCTGGACTTAATTCATATATTTCTTAACTCCACCAATACAGAATTGAGCCAATTTTTATACCTTTTCCTTGAAAAGTTAATGGTAGGAAGAGCTTTTACTGAAGAACAATGTTATTGTCATTCTGGCATAGGCAAGAAAAGCTACAGGAGCTATTTATGCAATCCACCACAACCTAAAAACACCTTCTCTCTCTCTCTCTCTCCTTTCACCACAAACTTAAAAAAATCTTCTCCAAAAATGGTGCATCTAGCCCTACAGCTGTAGGAGCAAAGCAGACAAATCTCAAATCTTGTTCAAACAATTATTCTTTACCTGAAGACAAAGCGAACTGCTATTTCAAAGGGATTTTTAAGTAAAACTTGAAAAACCTCAGTCAAGACTAAAGCAGGCCTGGACACAAACCAAGACATCCAGTGGTTTAATTCCCTGGATTTACAGGCACACTCACAGTGGAGCCTTTTCTAGCCTAGAATTCTTTCTGTTGCTTTTTGTATGTGCTATAATCAAAGAAAATGAAGGTGTAGCAAACTGTACTCTTAACCACACAAACTGAAACCAGCTTGAGTCATCTTCTTCTTGGGAAGCCGTGGAAAAAAAATGCAGAAGACCTTATGTTCACAGAAGTTGTTGCACGTAGCCATTCTACTTCTTGCTACTACACTTGCGTTGCCTTTTGCGTTTGGCCTCTGCAACCCAGTTTTAATAAAATCGGTATACGGCATACAGTTTATAGAATGAGCTGAATTATCAACATTTTCTTTGCATATTTAACCAAAACCTAAAGTTCAGATGTATGCGTGCATATACATATGTTCACGTACAAATAGTAAAACTATACAGTACTCATGATGATAACATTACTTTGGGCATGTCCCGTGTTCAGAATTCAGAAACATCAATTCCACAAAACAAAAAAAAACAGTTTACTTTTATGATGAAAGGATGTGTACAGAAGAAGAGGAAAAAGAAGCTGCAGACTGCTTTGGTTAGCCAATTTCTAGGCTCACGTATATCTTCTACTGCCAGGTGCGGTCAAACATTTTCAAGGGAGATGGGACAGTGACAGAAGTACATGTCTTGCTGGATGTGCAGCTGTCATACAATCTTGAACCAAGTCTTGCATAAGGTTACACACTCAGGAAGACCATAGGTGCACATTATTCCTGATATCTAGGAAGTACGATTCAGCCCAACGAGCAAAGAACTTCTATCTTTTTACCCTAAAGAGCAATACTAGTCTTTAAAATAACATGGCAGTTTCTATAATACCTGTTTCCAAGTTGTCCTTTGGCTCTGTAAGTGAAAATCTAACACAGGCCAGCTGCTGATGTAGAAATGGGCAAGCATTTTTGCTGTTTCTTTTGTTTGTTGTTCCCTAAGGAGTAGCATAGGGGAGAACTAACAATAACTTGCAACTGCCTGGGAGGCAACGTCAAACCTTTTGCACAACATACTATCAACACTGCAAGCCAAACGTATGGCTGCAGCACCATCTCCCAGTTGCCTATCAAACTATGGTGAACAGAAGTTAATTCATTCCAAATTTCTGTGAGAACCATGCTATAAATTTTCCAAAGGAAAACCTGCCACACTAATCAGTCACTCTGTTTCAACATACAACATGAATCGATGCTCACAGTTTTGGCCAGGCTGTGGAAGACTGGAAGTTTTGACATCGGCTACAATACAATGCTCCTCAAGTCTTTTCTCCCCCTCTCTGGAATAAATGCCTCAACTGTCTCATCAAATACAGCTGAAATTCAACTTTCAAGGTAAAGCTGAGATGTGGTCTAACACAAAGTGTTGTTTACACTAAAATACGGTAGGCAACATTCTAAATCAGTAAGAGAACCATATTCTGCTTTGTACTAGCAGTAAGCATTAAGCCTTTCTAATAAATAGAAGATTTTAAATCTAACTCAAACAACAAATGTTAGCAACAGCAAAAATGTTACAAAGCATGCTACTAGTTCAATGCAGCACTCAAATATGGGAATATTTATCTAAGAAGTATCCCCTCTCTCTCTCCTGCCTCACAAATGAGAAAAAGTTACAAGTACACTATTTTACTCAGTCTAGCAATATTATTGTGCACTTCTGCAGTTTAAGAAAGAGCAAGAGAGAGCAGCCCAAAAGCATCATCCACTCAATCAACACCACAGTATTAAGAAATAAATAAATACAAATAAACCCTGCCGCATTTCACGTACATATGATCCTTTATAGCTGGAAGAGCCCTAGGACACTGTCAGACCTGAAAAAAATAACATTCCTCATGAGCTATGCTATAATTAAGAAGTTATCTAAAAATTATTTTCCAAAAACGTGCTGGTTTTAACTGAAAATTTTTTCATCATGTCACATTGATTCAGACATACAGTATCCTGATAAAAACCATCACCTGGTTAATAGTTACGCATGCAGTAGGGCTACCTCAATTTTTATTTGTTAGAACAGTTATACACTGGCAAAGGGAAATTAAAATTCAGGAGAACGCATGTTACAGCGAAGCCTGAACAGAAAGAGCTTCAAGATACACGGGTCACAGTAAGGTCTTCCTCTCTCCTGACTCTGCTTCTCCTGCTGCTCACTCATGCGGGGAGATCAGAATTTGGTGGCTGTGATATTTCCACGGCAACACTGATGACAGTGATGTCACAAATTCAACCCTGACATAGCTTCAGGATCAAGTACGAGGAGCAGATGGGATGCGAGGGAGAAAGCCCCTATTTAAACACAAATCTCTTTCATAAGAAAGAAAGGCATGAGCAAAGAAACAGGTGAATGGATCACATTTTCAAGTATGATATATTCAAAAGATTATCCTAGCATGAAAATCTATTTAAAGGCAAGACCTACAATACAGGCTAACTGTCAAATTTGTTAGGCCTTATAATAAACCAACCTTGAAAGCTCCCTGTTTAGCATGACAAGCCTCATGCTCTGTTTCTAAAGTGCCGGTGAAGACATTACATTTTTATCCCTCGTGAACTTCCCTTAAATAACTTTAACTTCCAGATACATTAATTTGATACATTATTGTGGTCATAGCACCACATGTAAATAAAACGTCAGGCCCTCACTGGAAAGAGTTTATCTGAATTAGCTATAATATGAAAGAAGTTAAAACAAATCCCAGGTGCCTCAGCAAGTGCAGGAAGATGGTAACCAGAACACTCAGCCAGCACAGCTTTACTGGCAAAAGGAAACTGAGTGTTTGTCCTTACCTGGGGACTGCGACAGGAATCGATACAACCTCCAGGCCTGCTGCAACACCTAGAAGCCCCTCGCCGGTCACACCACGCAGACTCAAACCCTGTTTGCACACCTCCTCCACACCTTCGGCCACCCCACTCCTTATCCACCAGGTCACCTCTCGGGTGAGCAGCAACCGAGCCCACGCGGGGCAGAGGGGACAGTGCTGGGAAGTGGGACAGAAGGGGGTGCACCTGCAGCACAACCACGGGTGCAGCCTCCACGTTAACTCTGTTCACGGCTACACACAGGTTTCCTAAAGGTGCTGTTCTCCACGGAAGGCAATTGGTGAACAGCACACTGTGCCCACCTAGGGAGGCGGGGAAGGGACCAAAAGCAGAATTCAGGCCTGGGGGGTCAGTCAGGAGCCCCAGGTAACAAGAAGCAGTTTCTTACCATGGTCAAGATAGAATACAGCGAAACAAAAGGCACAGGTCAAAAGGGAGGTAAAAGGAACTAGAAGGCTATAGATCCACATTCTGATCACGGAAGGAAATATATGTTTTTCCATATTTCAAGACGAAGACCTGGCAGGATTATCAACAGTCTAGTCTGAGACCTCTAGTCTCAGGAGGGAAAGGACGAGAAAAGTTGAACAAGGCCTGCTGCCTGATGCTGGGCCTGAGCTGAGATGCGAATGGGTCTCCAGGAAAGGATGTCAGATGGAGGCAGACACTAAAGCTGCAATACAAGGAGCAATCTATCAGAAGTAGAGTAGCTAAGCAGGATTCACAGTTGTCATCTATGAAATTAGCAAGGTAAAAACTGTAAGAGTGAGCAAACAGAAGACAAGTGTACCATGACACAAAACAAAACACAGAAATGACCAGAGTGAGGAAAGCCAGTCTGATTCCCTAAACCATGACTGTACTGACAGCAAATCGAAAAGGCTGACAGGAAGTGGAAGGATGCTTGCTGGTCACAAAAAAAAAAAAAAAAAAAAAAAAGTATATATAATAAAATAGGCGAGGACTGCAACAGGACCGAGATGTCATTCTACAACTAAACAAGCACAGCATTATAAGGAAGGAAAAAAAAAAAAGCAGAGGAACTTGAGGTATCAATAACAGATAGTACACAGTAGAGTAGGTACAGAAAAGCCTTTTGTGACTGTCAGTGAAAGACCTAAATAGCTATGATTGTTTAACTTCAACAAAAACTTGCTTTGTAGACATACTAGGCAGGTACCATTTACACCACGAATGAAAATGTTGGCTCTAGAAAAAAAATGAAGTAGTCAGGGTTTATGTACTTCTACAAGCTCTTCCGTAGGCTAACTTACTAGAATAGTAAACTCAAGAAACAGCAGCCATTAGCACAGCAGGATAAGAAATACGCTCAATTTTAAAGTGTAATTTATTGTACTTACAGTTGTGATTAAGACACAACTGTCACAGGCTAACATGGCTTCATGACCCCAACAAGACTTCTCTCCCGGTGTTTCTAGAAGGCCAGTAACCTTGGATGATAACATGACCTGAGTTCCCCTAATGGAAATTACAGGGGTTACTTGAATTTTAGCACTGGAAATCCCGTCATCTTTTTACACCCAAGATGAAAAAAGCCTCTCTCAGGTAACTCTTGTAGTACTAGATCTCTTTACCACATGCTTGCAGAGCTGTGAAACCAACGGCTAATACAAGTGCAAGTCAGAACTCATTGCTGTTTGCATCATGTACCACACCAAAGCATGTGCCAAACACAAGCTAGAAAAAAATGTTTATTTTTGCTGTTTGGAAAAAGAACTTTCTTCCTCACTGTGACACTAACTGAAATGAGTAGTCCACTGATAGGCAGAAGTCAATTGCTCTGCTAAAAGAAATCTTATACAAAAATCAACGTTTTCTTAAGAACTGTGGAAGCTAAGCTTCAAGTCCAAGCTTTGCAAGTTTCTCAGAGCAAAAATATTTTTACAACAACCAAAAGGAAAATATAACAATAGAAAAGGCATGACAACTATGAATTAACACATTGATTTTAAAAGGCAATACAGTAACTACAGTCATTTTCTAATACAGTCCCAATCTGAAAGCAGTTCATAACATTAGACAAAACTAGAGCAGGATACAAACAAGTTTTTTTTTCCATCTCTTATTTCTATAAATACCAATAGGCACGGTACATTACCTTCATTTTCAGATGCTTGACATTTTACCTTCAGTACCAAATCAAAGGTACGTTCTGGATTTTCCCTAGGAGAAGCAAACACAATTGATTAATCATACAGATGTTTCAGATAGCGTAAATCATTTTCTACAGTGTTACACCTTTTCTCTTCTGTTTGTACAGAATAAATTAAAATAAATTAAAATTTCATTAAAATAAAATTAGAAATCAGATTGGTTCCTCCACGGAACCAGGAAGTCCTGTACAGCATTAAAAAAAGAACAAAGAAGATAAATAAATCACATAATTTAGGTCGTTTGATACTGTCAGTGCCTTATGCATCAAAATAGCTTTTCAGTGGCCCCACCACGCTTAACAGTTGAAAAAAAAAAGTACTACTAAAATCCTTATCAAATGATCAATTTGAAAAACACTAAAGGGAATCCCAGGTAGCCTTTTCTAAGGTGCCTTTTGTTTCTATTAATAGGAATAGTTCATCGTTGAACTTCCATTTTAACGCCACGCTTTTGCCACTATCCTTCGGATGCATCTGATCACCGCCATAAGGCCGAGAATCACTGAGCGTCCTCTTTCACAAGATATTGATCGCCAGCGTCAATGTTACAGGCTGAATCTCAGGCACGATTCCACGAGCGAGAAAACACTGCGGCAGCGCCTGGGGACGGACACATCCCCGGCCCAGCCAGCCAGAGGGTGTGGGGAGATGGGCCCCCCCCGCCTGCAGCAGCCACCCCGGGCAGCGCTGCGCCCTTCTGGTAAATGCAGCCCTGATGGTAAGGAATGGCACATGCCAACACAGGTAGCGCTCATCCTAATCCAGAACTACATTGTTATTAAAATAGTTCAAGTTGCCATTGCTATACCATCCAGCTCTCTCTGGCTACCAAGCAAGCTGCTATTTATATTAAAAACAAGTGGTATAACCGCACCCATATCAATTATCTATTTAACCACATAAAAGGCTCTCACTTGAGCTCCTTTCTTCGGGTAATGCTCCTACTGGAGCTTTAGGTAGATTAAAAAAAACCTGGACTTGGTTCCAAGTTTCTAGAACGCTTCGAACAAAGGATGCAGCAAGTTAATACTCTATCGTTTCTTTAAAGGCAGCTTTGAATGAAATCCAAAGGCTGAGCTGGGGAAAATTTCAGCTGTCACAAATTAATTGATTCAGTTCGTGCTTTCACTGACCTCAGCACCATCATCACCTGACATATGCAATTACAGTCTAATTCAGGTTACCGAGACATAACCCTCCCATATCACAATCTTCCCTTGCATTATAATTTCAAGTATTTAGCTGGAAAAATGCAGGATCTACAGATCCTGTGGGCAGGCAATCCAGTCCTGCTCAGAGTTACAGCCCCTTAGGTCCAAGAGGCTGGAGGTCACACTGGGCTTCAGGTTGGCACCTTGTTCCTCCAGCTGGGAGCAGGTTCAGAGTGAAACTGGAGAGGCTTGGCTTCACTTGGCTATCTACAAAAGCGGACCGTGCCTGTCCTTCCTTTAAATGAAGTGCCATTTCCCTGTGACCTTGCCCAAGCCGAGGTCGCTTTGCCCCTCCACGTGTCCCTGGGTTGTTGTAAGGTGAATCAGTTACCGTGTGGCAAACACTGGGCCAGGGCTTCCCGCTCCAGTCCTACCGGGTACAAGGGTGGGGGAAGCTCTCAGCTCCAGCCTTTCCCCACACCACCCTCAATCTGCTCTTCCACAAAACCCTTTCCAAGTTCGCTCCTCACACCCCAACACGTAGAAGCGTCTGGGGCACCCGAGGGCTGCCGGCTGCCTCCCCTCCCGGTGGCTGCTCAGCACCAGCCCGCTCCCTGCCCACCCAGCGGGGCGGCGATTTTTGCCGGTTCCTGCAGCCCTTCGGAGCGGGGCCTTGCTGCCGGTCCCCCCTTGCAGCCGGTCCCCCCTCGCTGCACCTGCCGCAGCGGCGGAGCGGCCCCGCAGCCCGGCCCCGACCCCGCCACCATTTTACGATGGAGCCCAGGGGCGCGCCCCCCCCCCCCCAGCCCCAGGGGCCGCTTCCCCCCGCCGGCCCCCGGGGCTGGCAGGCGGCGAGGGGTGGCCGCGGGGCTCCCACCGCCACCTCCTTTTCCTCCTCCTCCCGCCGGTCGCCCCTGTGCCCGGCCCCGCCGCCCGGCTGTCACTCAGCGGCCGGTGGGCGCCCCGCCGCCTCCCTCCCCTCCTCTCCTCCCCCGCCGCGCCGGGCGGGCCCGGCAGGCCCCGAGGCCTCGGCGGCGCCCCCCACTCACTTGAACCTGCTGTCCATGGTCTCATCGCGGGCCCCGGCCGGCGCGGAGGGAGGCGGGGAGGGACGGACGAGAGGGCAGCGCCGGCCCCGCTCCCCCCTTCGGCCCCGGGGGCGGCTGCTCAGCGCGGCGGCGGGCGGCGGCCCATGGCTGCTCCGCTCCCCCGGCTCGGGCCGCGACTGCGGCGGGGCGGCGGCGCCGCCTCCTCCCCCCGGCTCTCAGTTCCTGTTGCGGCGGCTCCGGCACCTTCTGGCAACCAGGAAGGCCCCGCCGCGGCCCGGGCACGGCGGCACCTGAGCCTCAGGGCCCGGGGCTGCTCCGCCGCCGGGCCCCGGGGCAGCCGGGGGGCCGCCGCTGCCCGCTGCTCTGTCGGCGACAGGAGTGTCGCGACCGGCTGACAGCATGGCCCCGGGCCGGCTGGGGAGGCCGGACAGCGCGTCTCGCTCGCGGCCCTTTTTAATACGCGGTGGAAAAGTGAAGTATTTTCATGCTAAAGGTCATAAACTTGGGCTTGACCCGCGGTGACTTGGCCTTGCTTTCTGCGGGGTTCACAGCGAACTCCCCACTGCACGGCCTCTGCAGCAGCTCGGGGAGCTGCTGGAGTAAACGCACAGTCCTGTAAACACACCTAAAAAAGCTTTACGCCCTTGAGTATTTCCAGTCGGTTTGGAAAGGAAGAAGAAATAACACTATCCTTGAGAGTCTTCCAAGTCTCGCTCATCTGAGATGCGCTGAGCAGCCCAACGCCCACCTACGCCGAGCTCCCTGCAGCAGCATAGCCTGGGTGCAAGGAAAAGCACATACGTACGTACGTACATACATACAACTGCTGCTGCAACACCCGGCCAAAGAGACAGCGTCGCTCGTTTCACCCCCAGAAATCAATCATAATATCAACAGTTAAAAAGAAGGAAAAGATTCAGGCCAATTATATATTAAACACATAAAACAGCATTAATGCGTTACCGAGGCTGAAAGAATCAAATATTCAAAAGCCAGGAAATTACAAATACTAGCTTTTCCAGAGCAATATTGTTTTGGCTTCATTACATATCCTACACACCTCACAGGATATAGATTAAATAATAATAAAACTTGGAGAATGTGCAGCAAAACCAACTGAATGTTGCAGCAGAAACGTTAGCTTTGGGAGTTTCCTGATTTTCAAGTACTTACTTTCCCAGCTTTGATTTTACAAAAAGCCTTGGCTGTGTTTAGCAGACAGCATTTGCAGCTCCCCCTGAAGTAAGTGAAATTGTCTGGGACTCTGCATCCGTAACACATACCCATGCACTTCATATAGCTTGGGTTTTTGGTTTTAGAGAAATTGTGAGATCTGGATCGTCCACCACGAGAGGCCCTGGAAGCAGGCAGCTGTAACACACTGCTGCTAAATTTAACTTCTCTGATAAGATCAACCTGGACTAAAGGGCAGGGAAAGAGTGGGTGCGGTGCCTGCCCGTGCTCCACACCCTGAGATGGGAATAGCAAAGCAGGGACCCTCCTGCCGATAGCCCCAGCCACCGGGCTGCGATGCCAGAGGCAGAGCGGCCGCATCCTGTACGCGGGGGAAGTTGTGGAAATAAAAGGGCTTCAGCAGCAGCGAGTCGAGCTGGGTGCAGCGCACTGAGAGTGCACATGGGGAGGGAGATGAGGCGCCTGTACGCCTCTCGCTGCCTCCCTTCCGCCCCTCCGTCTCTGTCCCCATACGCACTATAAAACACAGATTTCGAAACTCGTTGCTGCAAAAAATGGCCAACAATCTCACTAGATTGAATTTGGATTGGGTGACTGCCCAGTGAGACACTTTATTCATGGAAAAAACTCGATTTTGAAGCGTACCAGAAGGAGGACAAAAAGCCGTGTTTCAGGATTTCAGTAAACCAGTATTTTGGATTATATGAAATATTTTATAAGGCCGCTGTGAGTTTCTTTCACTCTTCTCCTAAACTGGTGGTGCTTGCCACTTATCCGGACAGAAGAGCTGTCTGAAAGCCTGTCAGGTACGTCTGCTGTGCAGCCCTGGCCTGGCTCTAGGACCGGTGCCTTTCTGGGCAGATATGACCATCAGGTTCCTCAGAATTTATTTTACTATAATTGGAGGAAAAAAACAGGCTGGGTTTCTTTCCCAGAGTACCTACATGTCTTGTCACTAAGAGTAAAATGACCGGATCTTCTGAAGGTGATAGATTCACTGCCTCATGCCTTGCCTGCCTGCAAGAGGAGTAGAGAAAGTTCATGTGCAAAATAGAGGGCACACAAGATAAAACCCTGATGAGATGAGCCTCACATCTCTCAGAGCCATTATTCCAGTCTCTGTGAAAACTTATGGAGACCTCTATGCCTAGGTTACACTTAGTTCGTATTTTCAAGACTGCCTTATAACCACAGCAGCTGGTGAGTTACTTTATTACTATTTTTTAATGAAAAACAATGTTTTAGGAAGGGTGCTGGTGTTCAAAACCACCTCTTCCTGCCTTGTTTTAACCCTGGGAAAGGGTTAAGGCAGAAGGAGAAACTGAAAGAAAATTCTAATAGCTACGGGGAGCATGGATTACTTCAGCGTACTCTGAAGCTGCGAACATCTAGTTTACTTTTCAATCATTTTTTTTTCCTTTCCAAATTAGAACCACAAAACAAGTGGTATTTGGACTTTTCAGAGTTGGCTGTTCTATCAGGTAATCCAGAAGACAAAGCATTGTTATTTATGCTTTGTCTAACTTTAACATGGTTGAAGTCTGCCTAAGTTCTCCTTAAAAGGTTAGCAGAGGGACTAATATAAGAGGATTTGCTGGAGGCAGGTGGACAGGGGAGAAGAACCCTTATTTCATAGATATGAGCAATTAAAAACTTTGTAATTTAAAGATGAAGATTCCTACTCAATCTTAACTGTAGTTGGCCGGCAGTAAATACACGGATGAGTAATATCACTGTAATGGCGTGAAGGAGCCCTAAAGCTCCTAGAGGGGCATATACCCACTGTTCAGCCCTTCTGTGCTGCCAGTAAAAGAGAGCTTGCTGCAGTTCAAATGGGACCTGCAAGCCTCTGTTTTCTCCCTGACTGATTAACGCATCGCAATAAGCACGGGCTTGCATGAAAGACACCCAAAAGCTTACTTCACCCAAATCAGATAAGGAGAGGACAAACACCGACAGGGCAGCTCCAACTCAAGGATCAACATACCAAAATGTGTAGGATATGTTTGAATTTATAACCAAATTCAGTATGGAAACAACAGCAGACGTAGTTGAAAAACACCAAACAGAATTCAAAAACAAGCATCCACATCCTTTCTAATATGGAGCAATCTGCCATTCTCTGCCAAATCAAAACCATGTGGGTTTGGGTCTATAAAAGCTATGCAGAGTGCAGTTCAAATCTCAAAAAGGGATATGAGAAACAGACAAGGAATGGCCACACATCATGTCCCTTGGGAAGAGTGGAGCAAGCAAGAAAAGTTACGTGAGAATCCAATCACTTTTTTAAAGCTGCAACCATTACATACACACAGTTGGTGATTTTCTTTTGGCAGGGAGAAGGTAGAGGGGACAGAGAGAAGGGAAGAGCGCACAGCCTGTGGAAAAAAGCTCTCTGTTAAGCGTTTAGCATGGGGTGAATTTGAATCCTCCCCATGTGAACTGCAAGCAAGTATGCTTCATGTGAGGAACCCGGAGGGACTGTGAGATTTACCCTACAAGCAAAGGCAACCCTAGGAAGTTATGGTGGTTTTAGGAATCACTGACTGAATCCACCTCTGTACAGGTGCAATCTCCCACTCCAACTGACTCCAAAGTTTTTTGTTTGTTTGTTTTTCCTGCTCAGTTCTGAATTAGAAGAGACCTCTTGTCACCCCTGTAAGCCAGAGCACAGCCATAACGAACTAAGGGAGCTTAAGTATTACAGAAACCTTCCTTGGCCAGGTATAGTTCATTCAATAGTAGAACATACTACAATTAAAAAAAAAAAAAAAAAAATCTTCTTAAATGCTACTGAAACCAGTGAGGGGATTTCCTGCAGAACGCTGTTAGCGGAGCTTGCAGAAAAGATGTTCCCTCCTGGGAATATCAACGGGTTTGTCAAAAATGGCAAAATAGGAAGAGATGCAATTTCCTATTGTACGGTTATAACAAAACATTTCCTGGAACACATTTGTATGATCAGAAATATGTACCTTGTACCAAGAATTACTTCTTCGTTTGCCACAAACTCTGCCAATATGGGGATTGCTTTCAGTCCTTGTTCCTTCAAGTGACTTCAAGTTGTTTTATGCTATCTCAGCTGCTACCAGTGCATCTCCTAACAATGTAATCACCTAATCACACCTCACAGACTCAGAAAGTATTTCTTAGAGCAAAATACTGACCTCATGGAGAATTTGCTGTTCATTTTAATGGGATTAGAGGTTATTTTCTTGCCCCCTTGTTTGTTATGCATACTCATCGCAAGTTGTAAACGCAGAAACAATGTAATCTCCCTACACAAAATCCTCCAAATCTGCAAATTCACAAACATCAATTTACTGATTAAACTTCTTAGCCAGAATACTAACACAAGGCAATATTTAAGAGAAAATACTTAAGAAACACAAGATAACTACACCAAGTCATTTCATAATTCAGCTTCTTTAGCAGTCATTGACTCAAAGTACACCAGTCATTGACTCAAAGTACACCTCTTTCAAGAAGCCTGTGAAGACTAACAAAACATATATAGTAAATAAGCCTACAATGATTCTTTGTATTTATTGACTATTTGCACAATTCATCCAACCATCTTTCATCTTTTAACATTTATTCTATACAAACATAAAAGTAAGAAGCTTAATTTTTTCCACATAAGAACAGTTTCCGAATTGAGAAAAACGCAAAGTAAATGTAGTACCTTGAAGAGGTAGAGATGTGACTGAGTAGGACTTCCGCGTGAAACTTTTGTCATGCTACCATTAAAGTTCAGGGATGCAACAACCCAGGAGCTGTCCCCTCAGCAATGCAAAGGCTAATCTGCCCAAACATGCATGCCCAGGTAAACACAGTCATAAATTAATCAGTGAGCACCCAGGGAGAGATCACTACTTAGATAGGCATGATGGCTTCCAGGCTTTGTAATCGATATGTCCTACCAAGGAGCCTGAGAAAGCAGGTCTTCTTAATCAGGTCAACTGGTGTAGCTGTCAGACTCATCAGCTTCCATTAGTATGCCCATTTAAAATGAACATTTTTATCACAATCAGTTACAGGACAAGTCGCTGCATAGAAACTAGCTGACTTTAAAATACATGACCCAGTTTGTATAAGATGAAGCATGATACTCTTTTTCTTTTTAGCTGTTTTTATTGCTATGTGGAAAAGGTTTTGAAATATTCCATGCATTTTCTGTAAAGCAAGTGTCAATCTCTTTGCTTCTGAAACCAGATGCTTGTGCTACAAATAAAATTGTATTTAGTAAAACTTTAAATTGCAAGTTTAACAAAGAGGCCAAAGGAATTTATATGAATGCATGTCCAGACTACAGAGTTTTAAGAGCTAAAATACTCAAAAGGTTAAATGTTTATGATATGGCTATACTAAGCACTTGTTTGTAGGTAGCGTTTGTAAATCCTCACAATCTGATCTTTAGTACCTCTTGTTAGTGCCATAGCCTGCAGAAGATGTCAAGTACACGACTAGTAAATATTTACAAGCCTGCAGAAGGTTTAACCAGACATTTGCTTTACCCATGTAGTCTTAATGTCTTACCAGTGGTCTGTATATAAATTTAGAAAAAAAGAAAGATAAATAATCTATCCATGCATGCTAATCTCAGTTAATAGACAATTTAGGAAAATTCTTTGTGTGAATTTCTCATTTTTTCAGACAGGAGAGCTGACACTCTTAACAGCAGAACAAACCACCTGTCAGCTCTACTGCCCAAATCCAGCTTTGGCCTGTGAATACCGAGCATTTCTTGGTGGATGTTGATTATTCACAGGAGTGTCTGAAAACAAGCAGTGGTCTTTGCCCAGCTTCTGCTCAGATACAAGTCAGGCACCTTCAGCTGCTCCCCTGCAAGCACGTTCGAAGAAATGAACGACTGACAAGAGAAACTGAACTGCTCTCTTCTGTTTGTCAAAAAAAAAAAAAAAAAACTCCCAGAAAGGTTCAAGAAACATTGACGGCCACGCCAAGGGAAAGTGTCCAACTCTTTCCCACAGTTAGCAATTACTGTGGAGATTTTTTCAGTCCAGCAGATAGTTTCCTAAGCATGAATATTTTAGTGAGGCAGTGGGGTCAGCCACTACCTTTCAATATGCATGGCTTCTGTAGAAGGAAATCACTCGTTCATGTCATTTGCAAGTAAAAAACTCTTACCAGCTTGAACACATTCTTGCTGAATAAATTCAGTTCATCTCTTTAGGCAAGGATATACTCCTCACACTTCTCATATCTATATATATGTATTTTAAATGCTGTGGGTTGTTGGCTACCTGGTGAATCTCGTACATGGTAATTATAATAGTTACCGTGGAGCAAGATTTTTTTGCCGTATTTGAAAGTTATTTTTAAAAAGTTCTACTCAAGATGGTAAGAAATTGTTTTTTATCATCCATGAAAAAGTCATACTGTTGTAATCTTCTGAATGTGGCTTCTTGCAGTGAGGCCAAATATACATAAAATTAGGAGCTGAACTTTATTAAAATGAGAGTGTGTTAGAAGTGGGCAAGCTGTTCTGGAAACTGTCTGCTGTGTCTACCAAAAAGATTCCAAACCAGTAAATCAGGCCATAGTAAGTATTAAAAGAGTTTCCAGCTGTTTATTTATCATGGATTAAGTCCCTCTGTATGCACTGGCAAAATTATGAAAAACTATCCACTGACATATGTTTTGTATGGAAATCAGTTATAGCAAAAAGCCTATTTCTCAGATCTACAAGCAGTATTGGACTTACAATTAGCCAATAGTGGTGGCAAATCCTTATATTTATTTGCATATAGAATAAAAAGCACTGTAAGGTTTCCCCACCTGGATGTCCTGCAGCTTCTCCAGTCCACGTGCTAGTATTGTGGCTGACAGAACATGAAGTCCACAGTGCCAGTGTCTTAGGCCACATATTCGTCCTTGTGTTTTACTCATAATTGCATCGAATAATTCAGCAATGGCATTTCTTCTTACAAAAAGGCACCTTTCCTTTAATAACATAAAATTAATTGCTTAATACTGTTTCTATAATGATAAATAGTGACGTTGCACAACATATGAATCATAATGCAGGTATACAGCAAGCTTCTTGAAGATTTCCCACACCTCTGTTGCTGTAACTGAGTCATGCAATTGGATCTCAGATAAATCACTTGAATACCACACACATCTGCTGCTGCTTTCTTCACATTAAGGGATAAGGACAATCGACCCTGTTATCTTTGTGTTAACTAGATATAAGCAGTTCAGACAGATGGCTTTCGATCACTGTATATATATATTTGCCATCTCTGAGTCATCACTGGATCAGATACTGAAGGCACTGAACTGACTGAGAGATTCTAAGCACAGCAGATGTGAGCGTAATCTCCAGTAATCAACTAATAAAGTAAACTGCCATGATTATTTGGATACTTACTGAAGATACTGAGTTTAATAACTGGCTATAACAAGATGGGCAGAAGGGCATGACAGCTCAAGAAAAGCAAGACTGTCCTGGGGCAGTACGTCCACGCATTGTACAGCTGATGACATTAATTACTGGAGATAGTCCAGCTGCCTACACCAATCACTGGAGCTGTAGATCCAGTGATCTAAGATTTAAGAGCAGACAAACAGTAGGACTCCATGCTGCCTGGCATTTGAGAAGATGCACCTGAGAATTCAGAAAGACAGCAACAGCTACCCCAATGCAGCCAGCCACCTCACCTTTTGATTGCAGGACTTCAGCCCTCGCTGATGTAAATGGAATAAAGGGTACTCAGCAATTCTCAAGCATCTCTGGAAGTCTGCCACAGGATCAGGCCATTTTGTTCTTAGAGTGCCAGACAGGCACAGAAATTAAATCATATTGTTATTACTTATTTTGCACAGAATTCTCCATCTGTTGCTTTTCTCAATAGTTCCATTAGAAAGTCATTCTGCTTCGTACTCTATTATTAACAGATGTTGGAGCAGAATGATGTCTCTGTGTTCCTGGGACAGTTAGAAGTGCTTCAGAGTGCAAACCTCCACGTGCTCCCCTAGCACCAAACTGACACTGCACCAAAGCATCTCTCTGCCACATGAAATCCCACAGGTGGGAAGGGACCTCCAGAGGTCACCTCATCCAGCCTCCTGCTCAGAGCAGGTTGTGGAAGAGCGGCTGCTCAGGACCTCTCCTGTCAGGTTCTGAGAGTATCTGCAAGGGTAGAGATACTGCAGCCTTCCCAGGCAACCCCCTCCAGTGTCTGACCAACCTCACCATAAATAAAAATAATAAATAAGTTACTGTATTGAGTTGGAATTCCTCATGTTTCAACTTGTCTTCAATACCTCCGTGCATCTCTGGGGAGTGCCTGGCTCCATCTGCCCTGTGCCCTCCCTGGGTGGCTGCAGATGACAGTGGGTTCCCCTGACACCATCTCTCCTCGGGGCTGGACAAGCACGCTTCTCTCAGCCTCTCCTCATGCATCGCCTGCTCCAGCCACCCACCAGCCTGGTGGCCCTCACTGGACTTCCTTCAGTGCATCAGTGTCTTTCCTTGGGGTGGGAGCCCAGAGCTGGATGCAGTGATCCAGTCCCACAAATCCTAATGAGGGGACCAAAGACTTGCCCTCTACCTGCCTACCCTCTTGCTGATAGACCCCAGAGCACAGTTGGCCTTTTTTGCTGGAAGGAGATGGTGCTGCCTCACATTCACCACCCTGCCCACCAGATTCCCCAGGTCTTCTTCTGCAGTACCGCTCTCTGGCCAGGGAACCCCCACCTGTACCTCGAGCGACCACCTCATTCTAGGATGCTAGCTGCTTCAGGAGCTCAGCTGACAGCTCCAGGTCAGCCATTTTGCTGCTGTGATCAAAACTAGAGCCTGCCCTAGTGAGGGCCTGCCTGCCCCTTCCCCGGGAGCTGCATGTACCCTGGGGTTTCTGCGCCAGGCCCCATTGGAGCTGCACTGCAGCAACACCAGCACCCCGTCTCCTACCTTCCCGTTTCTCACCCCTATCCTGCCCTGCTGACTCAATTTCTGATGGATTGGTTCCAGACCTGGCCCAGATCCTGTCACAGAGACTTGGTGTCCTGGCTTCTTGTCAGCAAGGCTGCTTGTCAGCAAGGCCGCTGCCCAGCCTGCCCCACCGCCACCTCAGCCCCTGGCCGCCCATTCCCTGACACGCTGTCCCAGGAGCGCGGGGCTTGGTGTCTGCCACAATCACCAGGCAGATTGCATTGGCCTTTGCTAACACCAGCCGGTGCTGTGAGCCCCTTGGATGTTCCCTCCTGGTCCCGCTGACCCACGTACAACCAAGGGGCTGAAGCACTCCCCAGCTGCATTTGTCTCTGCCTGGGGGTGCTGCATGTCACCACGGATTCTGCTAGCACACCTGGGGAACTAGCAGATGAGAGGGCTGCCTTCAACCTGCACCTTTTCTACCAGTTCTTCCTCATTTGTGAGTAACAAGTCCAGCAGAGCACCTCCCCTAGTCCCCTGTCAATCACCTGCTTCAGGAAAGTGTCTTCAGTACACTACAGAAAATGCCTGGATTGCTCGTGCACGGCCCTGTTCCTATTCGAGCAGCCCCCAGGTGCCTGAAGCTCTCTGTGAGCACCAGCACCTGTCATAAAGAGGCACTCAGACAGAACAGAACTGAACGATAATTCAGGTCTATGCATGCAGCATGTTTAGACCTCTCATAACCCTGCAAACACATTAGAAGATACAGAGGATGAAACTCATCATGCACACTACAGCATCACCCGGCAGCACAGAGCAGGAAATGCAGCTAGAACTGCGGTGCAGCTGCAGCCAGCAGGACAACGCAGGCTGACGCAGTGAGACCAAGCCTTCGACGCAAGACAGAGACATCACGCAAGACAGCATCCTTTCAAGTCCTGGATTTGGTATCGACTCTGAAGAAGTGGGGATCACCACATCCTCCTCATCACTACCACTCCTTGTAGCAGTTCTTCTCATGATATTTCTGCCCCAAGACAGCCCTAGCAGCACATGACAACCGATGGGCTACGTTAAAGTATCATCTTGAAATGCTCATTTACAAGAATAAACTTTATTTCTGTTGCAATGTCCTGAAAAAACAAAGCAATGCTATCTCCCAAGGATCTTGTTTGTGTTAGTATGTAATTTCACTGCATCAGGTGGTCTAAAGGCATGTTCCTACTGTTCTGCTAGCTCCTTAGTTTCTTTGATGCCAGCTGTCAAACACAGGTTTGTGCTCAGGCTCTACCTCGCTTCTATGGCAAAGATTACTGAAGAGCATTTCAAAAAGCATTGTGAAAACTGTTATCATTCCGAGCTTCATCGTGTTCTCATCTCATCTGGTATTGATTAACATTCAATGTACATAGGTTCATCAAGGCCAAGGCAGTTCCCCAGACCAGTTAGTCTGAAATTTGCCAAGTGAAAATATTTTGGATAGCTTAATAAGTATTCCTGTTGCCATCATTTACACTTAATGTGAGTATATCTGTTATAGACATGTGACCCCACAGTTAAATCATTTGTTCCACATTTCCTATTAAATTACAAACCATTTTGAACTGTATTTTTCCCCTCAACTAACATAGTAAGCTTGGCAAGTGGGAAGACACAGGGAATAGGTTTACAAAACAATGTCATTTTTCTTTCTCAAAGAACACGTCAGCCACTAGCAGACTCAGGAGATCTAACCCATATGAATGTTCCTCGAATGTGTTACAAAACACAGGCAGAATCTTGCAAAAGAAATTTCTTTCTCCAATTTATAAATTTGAGATTGGAATTAGGTCTAATCCATCATTCAATATAGTTAATGAAAAAAATAAGTAAAAATGCCTTTCTCTGTTTTCCATAATAAAACTATTGGATATTTCCAGGTACTGGCTAAGTGAATAAAACATGTTTTGAACCGTAAGGACCTCCTTAACGAGTTCCTTGCTTATCCTGAAAATACGGTATACTGTAATTCTGATGTGACAACTTATTTTCAGTTTCATAATCTATAGAGTACATTAAAATTACATATAGTGCAAAGGGTTCTGCTACCAATCTGCTCGCGTCATAGAAGCTGTTTCATAATAGACATGGCGAGAGGGGCTTTCAATTGCTTGTGGTGTTAGTAAACTGATCGAAGTGCCTAAAGATGCTTTCTGCTGTTTTTGCAAGACTACCCCTGTTATGCTATCAGTGAACAATTTAAATTTCTAATTATGTGGTCACCAACTTGCAACAGCAGTAACCAAAATAAATCATTTGTTAAAGTAATAACACATTCTGTTTTATTGTACGATGATTTCCGGCCTGCTGAAGAAGTCAAGCAGTATTTCCAGCACATCTGGGCATTAACAGAGGAACCAGCGCGAACTACCTTTAACGCGCACAGCAAGTAGCATCCCCCCAGTCCATCTGCCGCGTCCTGCTGCACGAGCAATACGTGTAGCTCAGAGCCGCTGAGATATCACAGAGCAGGGTTCTGCTGCCACAGCTGCTCTGCTGCGGAACTCACCCTGAAGATACAGAGCTGCCCATGCTAACACCCAGCCGATTAACTAGGGACAAGCAAGGGTCTTCAGACAACTCCCTCCCCCATTTCCTGGTGACTGTTTCCACAATTATGCATCCAAGAATGAGTACTTGCAGAACCAGGCCATGGAAATATCTGCCAGAGAATCTTTTTCTTGATACCATAAAACCAAGTCTGCAATCCCCTCACTGCTTTAGAAGAAGCTATATTGAAAACATATGTCCTGCAGCTGTACTGCAAGGCAAATAGGAGCCTGAACAACTGGGACAGCACTGACTGACCTGTGACCTGCTCGGGAGTTTTCTCTCTGCTGCCTTTGCTGTTAATTTGCTGTCTTTTTCCTCAAACGGAGGGGATTTGCAGAAACATCACACAACTAACAGGTGCTTGGGAAAAAGACAGCGTTCTAAGGAATAAGAACTAGTGGTGGGAAACCTGCCAATGTTCTGACAAAAAAAAAAAAAAAAAAAAAAAAAAAGTTGCACTTTCTTTTCTAAATGGACCAGCATGCTTTTATATGACATGAAACAATGGTATATACACAAAAGTAGGGGGAAAAAAATCAATACACTGATTAATTAACCTTTTAAAAAAATTCTCTGTCCTTAGCATATCTTTATTCCATAGGTACAAATGATTAGACAGGGAAATATACTTACAATTTGTAAGTGTCCTCTCTGCCTGAGAATTACCCTGGAAATGTCAATTAGCATGCTATGTTTCAGAGAATATTTTCTTGATGCTCATAAGTTCTGCAATCATTTTTGGGTAAAAAGCTAATACTGCTAAACTACTTGTGCAATCTGAACATTCAAAGAAGAAATCTTGACTTGACTACACTCAGTTCAACCTCATCCATTCTGATATTTTCCCAAATATTCTCAAAATTATTTTCCTCACTGTGTTTCTCTTCCATATTGTCAGCAGATTCCTGTTGGCAGATTCTATGCGGGCAGATTCCTTCTCTCTGTAGGTAGTTCCTTGTCCTCAGTCTCCAGCACTCTGTGCAGTTCTGCTGCCACATATTGTTCAGATCCATCTTCTGTTCTCCTGCCATCAAACTCTTCCTGTGCTGAACTGAGGCACAGACACCCGTTAAAGCCTTGAGCACTGGGATGAAGTTGTGTTTTCCCATTTTAAAAAAACTTTAATTCACTAGCTTATGTATAAATTGATTTTGAAATGCCTGGCTGAATATACAGCGTGCCTGAAACAAGAGCAGGAGAGGTCCCTCCATCCGCTGCCATAGTTTGTGTGAATCCTTGTGGATCCAGCAGAAGACTGATTCGGTGTGGCAGGGGTGGGGGGCTGAAGGAGACCAGTACTTCCACCCAAACAGAAACACAGGGTCCTCTGCAACTATGAGGGTATTTTCTGGGGAGGGAGAGGAGTGTGATGATGCTAGACCAAAGAGAAGAGAACACAAAGGTCTCTTTGTCAAGTTCCCAAGAGACAGTTGCCTTTGCCTGTTCGTGGTGGCAGAATGCTCCCCCCCGCCCGCTAACGAAGCTTGCCAGACACCCGCCCACAAATACTTCATGCATCACTTCACTGCACAGACCCTTCTGTCCTCAGCGTTTGTCCCGTATCAGTTTTTATTCACTGTATCCTTGCGGACTCCTCCTGGGGAACCAGTAACCTCACCCACGAGCCTGCTGTCACAGAACGCAGCGCTGCCATTCCCAGTGAGCCCAGCGAATTTTAAACTGGGACTTCGGACCATGAGCATTCATGTATGATCTTTTTCATGGGCAAAGCTGTCTGATCAGATTCTGTCAGCAGGGAATCACAGCCCAAGTTCCTGTCGGGGATCATTACTGGTTTGTTTTCCACGCGTTAGTACAAAAAGCCCCCAACTAAGAGGTCAGCTGTTAAGTTTGGCACCCCCCAAAAATCAGCTGTTTGCAACAGAAATAGAGAGCACTCCGAATCAAAAAGTTATACACTGTTATGCTGCCTCCGTCTATTGCACCTTTAGACACTGAAGGATGTTTGTGCAGCAACAGGAAATTCATTTAGTGCTCATTCAAACACACTTCGTTACCAAATGAGTCACTGTGGTCTTCCTCTCCTGACACAAGTTTGTGTTTGTTTGCTTTTCCAGTTTTCACTTTGCATACACGAACGCTCTTCTCCATCCACTTCATTGTTTTCTTGATAATATTTTTCCATTTCTCAGAACAGCTTCGTGTTTTTTAAAATCCTCTGAAGTCCAAAATAACAGCCTGCACTGAAACGCAGGAATAGAAATGTCAGAGGCGGCAGATTTTGCCCCAGATCATTAACATCAGTCTATCTTCACAAATGTTAGGTGATTTATGCCAGCTGATGTTTTGGCTCTGCATTTTAGGCTTCCAATAAGAAACTGTAAAAAGAATACTGACAGGGATCTAGAGAGTTATAAAAAATAGACTTGGAAATATTATTTTAAGATTTCATTTGTGCATTTTTGTATAAAACCCAAATGTTTACTAATCAGGTCAAAGCATGTGTCTATTCAGGAGCCATCACAGTATTGTTGAAGAATTTGGCAAAATTCTCAGCTCTACACTAGTTTATAGCTCTTTTTGCCAGAATGCTCTGTCATTTTCCAAGAAATGTGTATTTCTTGGACTCATTGTCCCAGCTGGTTTATTGATTTCATGGTTTGCCTTTCCAAATCACTGTTCCAGCTCATTGATGATTCTATCCAGTGCTGGTTACACAAAATGTTGCTGAAAGTCATCTTTACTTTGAAAAGCCATGTGTTGACCAGTATTTTTAGTTGACAGATATACTTAGCCAAGCTGACAATCTCCAAATTTTCTACTTCTGTGTTTTTTTCCGCAGAAGGCAACGAGCTGTTTTCTGCAATAAACTCTTCTGTTTTGCCCATACTTATGGCCACAATCCACACTCTAAATCACTGTCTACATTATTTTAACATAAATCCCCTTTCAAATACCCTTCTAATTCAATGGCATGCTGTAAATCAAATGCACACTATTATAACTGCCTTGAGACTCTACTGGAGCTCTTCAAATATACTCTTTAAAAGCACTGAGTTTATGGCAAGCTTCAGGGTAAATTTACAGCATGATACACAAAGACTTAGTCACAGGATAAAATTCTGCATGCAGAGAAGCTTAATAGTTTGGTCTTCTCAAACACACAGGTGGTTCACTTTAGAAATATATATAGTCCCACTGAAGTTAATGGAATTATGTGTATGCTTAAGGTCAAGTGTATGCCTAAGTATTTTCAGGGGTATCTCCAGTATTCTATTTATCTAAAGAGCTACACATTTAAAACCTTACCTTTAGCAACCAGCTAGAATTATTCTCTTCCAGGGTGCTTCATGCGCTTTTGGGGTGGCTGCCAGATTCTGGTGCCTAGCAAAACTTGCTAAAAAGACTCCGTTTGCTTAGATCATCAAGAGATTGGCTTCAGTTAGTCACACTGATTAAAACAATTTCTAACAAGTGAACGAGGGCAATCCAGTCAGACACAAACAGCCCACGGGGCAAGTGTAGGGCCGTCTCAGCTCGTTCTTACAGTTCACAAGAAGGAGGTACGCTACCAGTCTGCAGAGCTTTAGTAAGCAAAATGGAACACAGGCAAAATGGCACTGTCTCTCCCTCCTTCCAAGAAAAAAAATAAAATAAAATCACAGAAAACCTCAATACAACCCCCCCCCCAACCCCCCGGCCTGCTTCTTGCCCCTGCTCCTCAGGGACCACGGAGAAGCCCACCTCTGCCAGGCAGCCTCCGACTGCTTCTTTCTCCGCTTCATATGCATGCCCCAGGCTGAAAGCATTTCTACCCAGCTGATTAGAAAGGATATCAAGATGACATCTGTGATGATGAAGACCACAAGCAGCATGAATAGTAGTCCTTATTGTTTGATATAAATTATTAGATATTTTCCAAGAGATGTCTACCAGTGCACAGCAGCTCCGCTGTAAACCTGCAGCAACAAACCAGGACTAACTCTGAAGAACAGCAATAAGGAACAAGCAGTCTGTGCTTCAAAGCGCAACTTTCTGATCATCTTGTCAGCAATAATAGGCTCCATAAGAGACAGGACATGTTGAAAATGCTAAAAAAAATAATAGACTGGCTAATATTTGTACAGCAGTTTTGCTGTACCATAAGCCAAGAGAAAATGTCTCAATGTACTTGCCTTCCAAAGGAGTCCCAAAGGAGGAGTCCAGATTGCAATTTAAGTCTAGATTGCCTGATTTATTAAGCTCCTCTTCTGCTGAATTCAGCCGCCTACAGAAACTAATCCCAGCATCATACCTTTTTGAGAAAGCTAAATATTATTCTCTATTCACTAGGCAGAGAACCTAAAACAGGAAGATTAATCAACTCACTGCATAGCACAGGGCAACTTATTGGCAACTGCAGACCACACAAATACCACTTCTGTCCTGGGGTTTCAGATCAGCACCAAACACTGGGGTGAGCAATTGCTTATTTTGTCTGAAAAACAGCTTCTTCCAATCCAACAGAACTCAGGTAACAAAGCGTCCTTCTGCAGTCCCTTAGCTGCTTAGCAGGTCTATAACATAGCTATACTAGCTATAGCTAATTAGCAATAGCTAATTAGCACAGATAGATTTATTCATTTAAGGCCACCTCAGATCCCACGATGAGACTGAGGCTGTTAGCTGGAGGCCCGACGCAGGGACTTCACTCACGTAGGTGACTTCTTGCAGCACATAACCACCTCGCAGTCCGTGACACTACACGTCGGACTTACCCACGAGTGTGTGAAGTCCTAGAACCACAGCACTCAAGCTTAGCTGCTCAACAGATGAACTTAAACATGCAAGTTATAAATCATATTTCTGAGTGGCTTAAAATGGTTGCTTGCCCTTACTGTCATTCATACAATACAGCAAACTTGATTGGAGAAATGAAGGCACAAACTCACTGACGTGTGACTGACCGCAGACGATGTACAGACATACAAAGCCTAGGGAACGTGGCACCCTAACCCCCGGGCAGGTACCCACAGCTGGTGCTTAAGAAAGAAGATACTGCAAAGAGGTAGAATTCTCTCAATGTTGTAATAAACTATACTAAAATAAGAAAGGGTAGCATAGTCACATTTTTAAATTTTGTTTTAAATAAAATGGAAGAAGTATGAGAAGCTCTAGAGGGGTCACCAAGAAAACCTGTTATTGAAACCCACTCTTATTAGAAAGCTGAATACAAACTGTTCCATAATGAGCATTTTAAACTTTGCTTATATGAACCAGTGTCTTCTACTAATGATTTGTCAGAGTTATTCCTGAACATGGCAGCTGACAGATTTCTTTATGAAATAATTATTGAACTGACAAACAAGGCTATTTTAGACTTCACAACAGAAATGATGTTATAGAAGGCTTGCACATTCAAAATACATTTGAATTAAGTAATCAGAAGTATATTCTAGTTAAATGGAAAAAGAAACAAATGTAGGTCTAGAACTATGACTTCTATTTCAAAAGGACATACTTCAGGAAGGGGAAGCTAAGTAAACCATCCTGAAGAAAGCAAAAATATGAATATTAAGGAGACCTGAAGTTTCCTTAAATGAAGTGCACTAAATTGATCTGGAACTTGTAAGTTGCTAAAGCTTGGGAAGGGGCTCCAGGAGTAGCCAAGTCACAGCCATTTCCAAAAGAATTTGAGGAGTAAGCATGGAAGCTAATACAAGCTGATAAGGTTGACACAGCAGAGAAAAACAAATCCAACAGCCACCACCTATGCGAGGTGAGGTATTGCCAGTAGTAACAAGCCAATGGTTCATCTAGTTTAGCAAAACAAAGGCTGTGAGGGCAGCTGATCACAATTTCCCAACCATCCTGGAAGCTGCTAGCACCAAAAGCTATTAGCCTCAGTTATAACAATGGTGTTAAAAAAAAAAAAAGGCTTTGTGGAGGTTTAGAGAGGAAATAAGGTTTCTTAGAAAAGTTTTGAAACAGCCTCCCAGTAGGGGCAGAGAGAGCAAACACCCAACTCGTTTTATAACACGTTACGAAAGGAGAATGACTGCCTTTGCTTGGGTTAGACAAGGAACCAGTGACCAGAAGGGTCCTTCCAGACCACCTTCCCAGGCTCCTATCTTTAGCTTACTGCTCTCCCCTTTTCTAAATACCCTAATAAGTAAATGCACTTTCTTGCACTTTACCAAGTTGTACAATACAGCTTCAGGGAAAACAATAACCAAGCTCTTGTGCATGTTTTTCCCAGAGCCAGGGACTGGAGCCATGGCATTTGGACAAAAAAATCTTTATTCTTGCCCAGTTTTCTTCTGTGGAGCCAAAGTGTCTGATCCTGCTGGCATCCAGTTTCAGTTCTGATTTCAGTCCAGTAACCTGGTAACTCTGGACCGTGATCTTTTACACTGCAGGGTTTTTGATGGTCTTTGTGGCCAAGTTTATCATCACCACCTCTCACAGTGCACTCTCACCACTGCCTGGGTTAGGTTGTTTGTCACTGTGCTTTCTGGCCTCTCTACCCTGAAGTTCACAGAACTGACATGCAAACTGTTTTTCTCCTTTACTCCTTTCTTTCCCTGATTGTATAAAATTGCTCTGAAGAATCACGTCATCTGTTTCAGTCATCTTTGCTTTTGGCAAGTATGTTTCAATATCCATTTCCTGATCCTATTCCTAAATAATCATAAATAGAAAAATGTGAATATAAATATGCCAGTATGAAGCTAATGCCAGATGACTCTTATGTCCCTGATGTCCTATATAATACCAATGCAATCAACATTTCAAATCCTGCAAAAGGTTTTTGCATTTGCATTGTCACAGAGGGCTCCGCGAAGCTGAGGCTACATACAGTGCTGCGGTTGTGTGGCATGCCAGCCCGCCCAGATGAAGGATCACAGCTTGGGATTTTAGGCTCAAAAACTAGAAACAAGGATGACATTTTCTAGATGGCACCATACTGCAACGTAGGCAAGTAAATGCAAAACTCACTTGGATAAGCACTTCTCATCCCATGGTCTGACAGGAGAACAAGGAACGGCCTCTCCTCTGCCTTGGAAAAGTGATGGTTTGCAGGAGCACAGGGGCTTGTTACTGCTATGACAGAGATGCAGATTTCCCCATTATTTGAGATCTACATGCCCTTAATCTTTCTTTAAGTCTTCATTTAGTTTCTCTTTTAACATTTCCCTGGCTGAGTGACTACTTCCTCTTGTTACCAGCCAGACAAAGCAGACTTCAGCATCTGCTTTCTCATCAGTTAAGAGGGAAAAAGGCACTGACCTAGCATACGCAGCTTGGTATTTCTCCAGGACACCAGAAAACAAGAAAATTAAAAATCGACACCAGCAAGCTGCTGTTAATTCTTATGAACTCTAGGTCTCAAGAGCCTGGTGGTTTGATGGATGCCTCTTTGATTTTTAGTGAAAGACCTGCATTGCATTCAGCAATTTCCACTGATTTTAGAGAGGCCCAGGTTTCATCTTCCATACTCCCAAGGATTTTTGTTACACCTACACATATACTGCAGACCAGCATTCTTACGCAGAGTTGGTAAGGAGTCCTGCCTTGCTTTGGCGAGCAAATGATTCTGATGAGTCCTGGTATATTCTCCAGCTAATCTTTTCCATTTAGCACAGAGGAAGCTGAAACATTTTCAAAAGCCCTTCTATTTGCCAATCCATATCCCGAGTCAGGAGAAAGCTCAACACATCACGATTTACTTTGCTCACCACCCATACCATACGTGAGGCTTTGCTGAAGACCAGAAGGCCAACAGGGAGGGAAGCCGCCCACCTGCCTGCTTCTGGCGCCCGTGGTCCAGTTGGGCATACCCTCCAGGGGTAAGGGGAAATCACACCTTTCTGCTAGGGACTGGACACAATGGTCTGGAAGACGCTTAGAAAAAAAATGAGGTTCTTTTTTTCTTCTTTAAACTGAACCAGCCCCCAGCCAGGCGGGCAATACGCAGAGCTGGCAGAGGAGCAGCAGGAAGACCTCTGGCCGGGGGCCACTCCAGCAGCGAGGAGAGTTTTCCACCGGAGCTGAACATCACTGCTGAGAGCAGCAGGCTCCACAGCGAGGGGCAGTAGCTGGTAGTTTCTTTTAAAAGATTTGAATTCCGGCTTGTCCAATCCAGTAGCTGACCTTCTGTTTAAAGGGAAGGTTATTTTGTGCTCGACTGAAATAGCCTTCAGGGACAGGAGCCTGCCCGGTGTGCTTGCTCCAAGCACAAGGTTCAGCCGCGTCGCCCCAGTGCCCTACCAGACCGCCGCTCTCATCACACAGACACTGAGCTGTGGCTTCCCGAGCAGTGCACAGGAGCACTGCTGCCCACAAGCAGGCAGGCATGCAGCAAGGACACTGGCACAACCACCCCTTTCAGAACTTCAGCTTCCTTGGGAAGACAACCTTCTCCCTCCCTCCCCAACGTCAGCATTAGAGGAGACCATCTCGCAGCTCAGCACCAGCACCTCATTTCTGGCCTCAGAGGTATGTTCCCTTGCTTTGGCATCACCTTCCAAATTAATCTCCTGAGTCTCGATGAACTCGGAAGAAAGGCAGAATGCTCCTGACCGCTGCCAGGGGGGATGTGGAGCCGTGCCAGGCTCAGCCCTGGCCATGGGAGGACCTCGCACTGGCCAAAGGAGGAGGACAGACTTCGTACATAACGCAGCAAAGCAGCAAATAACTATTTCATGGGCAGGCTTGGAGTTTCTCTGTTTATTTTCATTCCAGTGCAGAAACGTCGCAGTCAGTTTCCGACACACCGGCTGAGTGACCGAGCAGCTCCAAAGCACATAGCTGCCCTGAGGCAGTGCCTGGCTGTCACTGGGTGCCAGAAGACTGTCACATCAGGCTGTGCCGGGCTCCAGCACGGCTGCAGGATTGGCCCCCCACTGCCATTCCACCCAGGTGGCTGAAAAAGGGTGCTCCATACCACCTAGCTTGCAATTATAAGCATAAAGGGTCCTATAAAATGTTGGGGGGTTTAATAGTAATATAAGTAGCAATGTTTTCCGAAGTGGAAAATACCATCAGAGCTGCTAATTTAACTTGGGATTTCTGTACAAGCTCTCAGTTCTGTTATGTTCTAATTAATTTTCCTTACCAGTGCCCTGAGCACACCAGCAGGCTGGGCAGCTCCCCCCGTGCCAAGGCTTTGCTGCCCCTGCTGAAGCAAACCTGTTCCTGCTGCTCTGGGAAGCACCGCAGGACACCCGCTGCCCCCGTCCCTCAGCTGGGAGCTGGCTTCAGGGTAAAAAAAAAGTTCTGCTCTAAAAATCAGTTAGGGGAGTATCTAATTGCAAAAATAAGTTTAGTTCCCAAAATTCTTGTAGTCTGTCAAACATTAAATTTGTTTGAAGAGTCCCTGCAACTATTACTTTTTAATAGTCCAGTTTTTAATAAAAATGCTCCAAGGTTGTTGCTATGGAGTACCTAGATCACCTTCAGCTATAAGAATGAGCATCCTGTAATGTATAATGGATGCTGAGGCTGTACTTATTTTTGCCCAGGGCTTGTTTTGCCTTAAAATGCTGGGTTTTGTTTTGGGCTTGCTTGTTTCAATAACATTTATTGTAGTTTTCAAGTGATTAGCAATAGTCCAGGGAGGATTCTAGTGCTGGCATTTTACATTTACATATAGCAAGTACTAAACTTTGTTGAATAGCTGATCTTCAACTCATCCAAGATGAGTTTTAGCAGAATATTGTTTCTGGCTGCACAGCTAGGACCACTAGCAGGATAGTGGTCAGGATAGTAGGCAGGATAACAGGGCAGTAGGCTGGTCTGCCCTTTCTGTGGGACGGGGGAGAAAGGGAGAGGTTCCCTGTCCACCCCCGTTCAGTTGCGGTGCTAACCAAAAGCAGGGAGCCCTCTACACTCTCAAGTCTGTATTTCAAAGGAAGCAGAGGACTTCTATTTTTATAAATAGTGCTGAGAGCCAGCGATACTGGATAGACATACAGAATAATTCACGAAACTGCAGAACTGTAGCCTTTATTAATCCCAGATGACATGGGAACATCACCTTTTAAATGAATACTGATGTCTGAACCTTATTTACTTGTGACCAAAACAACCGCAGCCCTCTAATATTTACATTTCTCTATCTTCCAACTAACAGTCAGCTTAATCACTTCAAAAAGTTTGTCAGTTCCAAAACTGAACAGATTTTGTCAGGCTTCTATCTATCTGATGACACTAGGTTATTTTCGTTTTACAGATGACAGTGAAAGCACAGACACATGCAGCAGTTAGTTTTTCAAGGCACTTACCCACTTCCACATACAGGTAACTGCTCAGCACTTCCAGAAACAGGTGTGCGCTTTTGAAAGTACTCCTTTCCTTGATCGTCTTTGTCAAAGACCACCTAGGTCATTTTTTATTTATTTATTTTTAAACAGCAGCAAAAGTTCCCCTGCCTTTGATCATTCCAGGGATAAGATTCCAATGCAAATCCAGCTGCAAGTCCTGAATTTACTAGCCAAAATATTCAAAACCTTGAAGCATTCAGTAATTTCCAATAGTTACTACAGCTCTAAAGTTCAGTGCAGGCTCTCACCTGTGTTTACTGAAGAAAATAAACATCCATAGAGGCCCACCAAAAATATCAGAGAAGGGGGTTAACTTCTTGATTCACTTTTTCCACCGGTGGCAATGATTCCCTGCAAGCACATTAGTGGGGACCGGGGAAACCTGAGTACCATTACCTCAGCCTGTGAAGCCAGCCAGAGCAAGTTAATTCTGGATGACTAACTGCTCCACAAAACCCCGGAGATCAATGACAGAATGGCTTGAGAGTTCATGGGATGAGGACTGAGACAGGCTGTAAATAAGCAGAAACTCCCCAAATACATGATCCTGCTCACTACTGCTGCTTGTAGACATACAGGATCTACCAGACAGCACCTTTAAAAGAAGTCTGGAATTCAGTATACAGGAGGTTCATCCCACAAATGGTCCCACTGGCGTTTTCTCCACACAATGTAATGACAAAGGTAACAGATATTTTTAGAGTCCTTTCACAGTTACAGCACCCTAGACTGTGAGTGTTTGCTGAATGCTAGGCCATGCTGGAGAACCTGAGGGCTTTTTACAAAAAAAAATAAAATAAAAATCAGCCTTCACAAACCTTCCACTCCTGGCACATGGATGATTTTACAAGGAATTTTTTTAAATCACCTCAGTTAGAAAAGCAGTATGGCTCACGGACCTGCTCAAGCCACAGGACCACAGTGCTGAAGTGAAGGGCAAAAAGGGCACAAGAAAGTTATCTGAAATCCCCATTTTCCTCTCTATTTGTGGAAAAAAGTAGACAAATTGTTGGATCAGAACAGCATACATTCTTACACAGAACACAAAAATCTTACCTTTTGTTCATTAGCTAGCAATGTATTCTGGTAAATACATTTTACATTACATACTTATCTTAAACAAACTATTCCATTATGAAACAAAAGATATTTTTAATGTGTCTTTTGCCATTTAAAATCTTCCTATTCTTACAGGATTCAAGCAACTGTCCCTTAAAGCATGCCAGGGGCATGTGAATGATAATGCAAACATAGGCAAGGGTGTCTGAAGAGGATCACAATTCCTCTTGAGTTTTCCTCAACTTTTAAAATCATGAGTCTGTAGCTGCCAGCATGTATATAACCTTTTGGTATTAAACCATCCAATAATCAAGAATGAAGAAAAAGCACGATGCCAGCATGTATCTAACCCTTTGGTATTAAACCATCCAATAATGAAAAGGCATCAAAACTGAGTTACTTTTCACTTTTAAGAAGCACTGTTTAGAGTCAAAGCGCCAACGATAAGTCACATTTGTCATGCTGAATGAGGTCCACACACACACTTGGAGGTCATAGCCAGGATTCAGCCCCCAGACTTCCAGGCCCCGCTCCAGGCCCCGGCCCGCTCTCTGTGGAGAGCCCTCCCAGGCCTGCCAGCCAAGCCGCAGCCTCTCATTGCCATTCTCCCCAAGAATTTCAGCCACAAGTGACCAAAAAAAGTCAAAACAGAGCAAGAAGGGTCCCTAGCATACTGTAAGAAGTCATAACACAGCAGCAAGCAAGGTAAGAAAAGTTATTTGTGGACAGGGTAATCAGCCAATTGAAAACATTATACACAAAGTTTTCCATCTGCCTAAAGCCCAGCAATTCCTAATAACTGCTTGCATGTACAGAGCTCACAAGAAGCATTCATAAGCTATTTCTTTAGCTCTGAATTATTTTTATAATTCTTATAGTCATACCTCATTTACAACCCAGTTTCTGCGCACTACCTACAAGAGATTTTCCTTTCCTCTGAGTTGCAGGCAGAGGCTGGAGCTGCTGCGCAGGAGCTCTGGGTACATTTCAATGTGGGGCATTTCCCTGACAGTAACAGACAAGACGAGAGCACAGACAATCCCCGGTACTCCAATGAATTCACGTCAGATGACTTTGCTGTGACACACAATAATTTAAATCCGAGCCACGTAGAAGGCCTAATTCTGTTCGGGCATAAATGGGAGCAGCTCCACTGAAGCAAACGCAATTAGCTGGGGACCAGCAGAGGACCTGCACGCAGTGGTTCTGGGCATCGCTGCACCCCACAAAGGGCCCAGTGAAAATACGGCAATGCGTACAGACACACAGGGTGTTTTCTGTAGAAAGCCTGAAGCGATGGGAGAAAATTCACCAACATCACAAGAACAGGGCCCCCATAGGGGGCAAGCACCAATCCAGCTTGCTCCGCAGCAGCAACTTCTCCCTGCGATGGTGAGGTTACTGCTGCAGCCAAAGGCTGTCCCCACGCCTCTCAGAGCTCCTGTGTTAAGACCACAGCTCCAGCTCCACAAAACAGCTGTGACACTTCCCTTCAAGATGCTCGGTGCTGTTACAGATGTGCAGCCCCAGGTCAGGAGGACATCCTCCTGCACGTGTGGGATCAGGGCCAGCCCCAGGCCACCACAGCCCCTGCCCACCCTCTCCACCAGGGCTGACAGCAGCTTTGCTCCAGCTCTTTGAGGCCCATGTCTGCAGCCTCCTGTAGCTCAGGTAGAGCTGGGTATAGCAGCAGCTCCATGAATAGATGAAGAAAATGAGCACAGGAACCAAGAGCTTGGCTAGCCAAGGGGGCAGCCTGCATACAGATTGCAGTCCGGAGCTCCTCTGCCACCCTTCCTCATTCACTCCAGACATGAGGAACTGAAGACACATGCATTAACTCACCAACAGGACACATCTACATTCTGGCAAAAACTTGAAGGTAGTTGCATTGTCACCTATGTCTGCCATGACTACAAAAATAATTGCATGTGCAATTTGTATATGCAAATCATCCCCAGCTTTCATTAATCTGTTCCTGAAAGTGCTGCCAAGGAAGTGGGAGGTCTATTTAAGGATAGATTCAGAGGGATAAATTAATTGTTATTTAATAGAGCAATTCTCCCATTTTATTTAAGTCCTTTCTTAGCCACTGTGCACCATTTGCAGATGAAATAACATCTAATCAGGCTATCACATTATTGTATTTTTGCACAAGCCAACAAATGCTTAATGGTTTTTATTTTAGAAGCAAAAAGATTCATATTACAGGAGATTAATGCTGTGAAAAAATCTATATTAATATATCTGCAATAAAGGGTATGAGTTAATGGATAGATGACCCAGTTACAAAAATGTGGTGGTTTTAAAAAATTCAATATGATGTATTTTTAAACCTCACACTGTTAAGTCTTTGAATATACTTCTACAAAGAAGCCTTCTGTTATGCAAAAATGTTGTACACCCTGGCACAGAAACATGAATTCAATTTTAATTGAAAGAAATCCTGACACCCTCTCACCTAGGAAGCAGGCTTGTATTTCATAATGAAGGCAGCATTCAGGCTTGATGGGCAATATCCTCTGCTGCCTGCCTGAGTTTTAATCCAGCAGCAAGCAGAGTCTCTGGGGTTATGGCCAAAAAGGTAAGAACTGCGTTCGACCACTGCAGCCCATATTCCACTTGTCTCCAGGCCAGGCGGGCGAGCAGCTGGCGCTGCCACCAAGAGGAGCAGCTTAACGGGCATCAAGGGGCACAGCACTCCCGTCGCTCCACTGACGGCATCCTACAGAGAAAGCCTTGTGGAAGAGAACATCACCTGTCTCCGTCAGCCCTCACCCACTCTTAATGCACAGCAGCTATAGTTCCTGCATTGCATAGCTAAGCAGTTCTACATTCTCAGAACTGAACTGAGCACAAGTTTGTTCTCGGAACAAACTAAAAACTAAGAATGCCTACATTTCAAGTTCTTTAATGAGCAATATTTTTGCCTGCTCCACAAGTTCTGCTTGCTCACCCAATTTTTCCTCCTTTCTCCAGCCAGCTCCTACCACTCAGCTTCAAAGCAGCCCAGCATCAGTAACATTGTCTTCATTCCCTTGCCAGCTACTGCAACATCACCCAATTTAAAGATGCTACAGATGAGGTGCTCACCTCCAGGCTGGGCTTTGCAAGGTTTTGGCAACAGTGCCTAGTGAAGAGGGAGGTCTGTCAAGTTTGTAATTTTTTCTCAGTCACAGAAAAAGATTTCTGAGGAAGCTTGGAAGTATACAGAAAAAATAAAATGAAGTTTTTTAAAATCATTGTCATTTTTGTCTTAATGTGCCATCACAGGGAGTTGGTAGCTCAGAGGCTTGTAAACAATCACATCCTACCACATCTCTGGTTGTTACTCAGCTGAGCTTTTCTGAAATATTTAAGTAATCATTCTCTATCTCTATTAAAACAACAGATGGAATTACCAACCTTCAATTTTATGCTGGAATTCTGCAGCAATTTATTAACAGCTTGAACTCTGTTCTCTTGAGGGTTTAACCTGATGGTTGAACCCAATTACATTACAGTCCTTTATTCATCAAGGGACATATGTAATATGATATTAAATGTGAAAACTCATGCCTGAATAATGTAGTCTTTGTGATACAAATTGACAGAGTATGGAAGCCCAAATTTCAAGCACAAACTCTTCTTAGGTCTGATCTTACATGACAAAAATTCAGGATCAGTTCCAATACTGTCAGCAGACTTACCAAAGTAAATCTAGCATATTAGTGTTGATTCATTGTCTTCATCCCATATGACTGTCAAACCACTCTGAAGTCCCAGGCATCCCAGAAATGAGTATGTATTTAAGTCCTCACACTTCATCTGGTACCAGTCCCACCGCTACAACCTAGGGGAACCCCTGCACACACACAGTACCCAGGCTATCATTTCCAGCCTTTCAAAGCGTTCCAACATAGCATGGAAGATTCCCATACTTAGCAAGAAATCTTACACCTCGCTGTGGCAGCTGTACTTGCCATTGTATTTTAACATCGCTCCTTATAAGCTAACTTTGACAGACTAACATATTGCTTTTTCCATTAGGAATCTTCCCTTCCTACGCAGTTTTTCCTCCTTGATGCATGCTGCTAGCCTTGAGCATTCATTACTGTGCTTCTCCCGCAAATTGCCCCATCCCCGTGCTCCACGGGCAGTACACCCTTCCTCCAGCAGACCATCAGACTTCCCTGCTTTATACCCATGCTCCAGATACATTTCCACTGCCACACTACAAACAAAAAAGCCAATTAAAGAGGCCAATGAACATCTAATAACCAAGCAACCTGATATGCAGAATACGTCACCTGCTAAGGAGCTGTTGCTTATTTTGAGATAATTTACATTTTCATTCTAAGGCTCAAGTGTCCAGCTGAAACATAGCTGCTGAGCAGTAACCTAGAAACACAGGGAACAAAGCGCATTCATTTTTATGTTAAGCTGTAATTACAGTAGCAAAGTGGTATATTTTGAAACATCCGGCACACTTAAATTAGCAGGCTGTCAGCATGCTTGGCACACAATAGGAGAGACAAGGTGGGTGGAAGTGCATCTCCTGAATCACAGATCTCAGGACCACAGCTATGTGGACCATGAATCTGTCTACAGTCCACGTAGAAAAATAAGCACTTCAAAAGCATAAATAACTTCATTGCAAGTCAGATGTTTTAGAGATTAACTGTACCTGAAGAACAAAATGACTTGTCTGCAAGCAGAGTACGTGGCAGCTCAGACACAGGTACCTACAACACAGGTATCTCAGTATGGAGTGAGTCCTTCCACACGTCACTCTCAAGAGTACTTTTAATCTTTTAAGCTGTTTGTCCTTTAGATTCTTGAGGCCTGTCATATTCTTCAAGCACCTTTCCAGTATGACATTAAAATCCAGTCCAAGCCCAACAAGTGACTCCCTCCAAACCCTTGGCATAGCAGGACTTCAACTGCAGGTTTCCAAGCAGCTCCATGTACCAGAGGTTTCCCTTTGCCTGGAAAGGGAAGAGACTGCTTAGGAAGGTGATTCCCTTTCAGGTGAATCCCTGGTATACACAAAGACTAGACAACACAAGAAAAAGGGGGTTCTATTTCTCCTGCTCACATTTAGCTCTAACACTCACGTACACAGTAAGACCATCAGCCTTTTTCTCCTTCTACAACATGAGCCCAACGCTGCATTTTCAAGCAAAAGATATTTCACCTCTGAAAATATCACCCAGGTATTTTTCTTACAATTCTTCAAGCAATTTGAATAAAATTGAGACTAAGACTACAGCTTTAGTTATTCTATTGTGCTTTTGGTGTATAAGCAATTTTCCTTTACTCTAGAGACAAGTGCAGCTCTAAGGCGCATCATAGGGTACATATCAACCTGCCACATGTTAAAGCAATAATCATGTAAGATAATTAAGAGAAGCGTTTCAAAGCCCTGCCCCAAATTTGGATGCTTTCTGCTGGGAAATATTTTCCTGTTGTTACAAGCAGCGTAATGCAGTAACACTTTCCATGGCGTAAATGATAAAAGTTATTTTTGCATAGCCTTAGTTAGCAGCACAAGCCACAGAGCATTGATTGTGCCATCATTTTACAGGCACAGACCAGTCACAGTACCAAGGAAGACAATGAAACTGCTCATTGACTCATTTGCTTTAGTCACAGTTAATATTTACAGCCATAATTATGACAGACCAAACTTCCCACTTCACAGTAAACTATATTTATCTTTCACAGAGAGAGCACAAATCAAAACACCCGCATAATCCAGGGTTTTCTGTGAGCTCAGACTCAAATATTTAGGCCATGTGCAGAGTCAGGATTACTACAGACAACTTCAGTCTGCTAGCATTGGCCTATCATTAATAAACATGAAGTAATTGCGCATATGGTTTTTTAAATGCTCCAGAGATTTTATTAAAGCACATTCTCTGTATAACACAAAAATAAAACACCTGCCTCACCACTGTGGATCAGTCTTGCATTATCAAAACATTAACCACACAACAGTGCTTGGCTGTTGAAACTGCATTTGGGAAGCCAAGACCACCTTCAAAAACTAAATTATTTGTAACTTGTTCACTATGTAAGGGTGACATTGTCACAGGCAGAGAAGCAGAATCCAAAGACAGGGAAGACATCCAAAATTCACACATGAACCCTTTAAAACTCCAGAGCAAAGCTGGGTGCCTCAGCACACTGCTCTGCCCTGAGCAGCACAGCCCTTCCTCCTGCAATTCAAACCCATTAACAGCAACAAGAGTGATGCCTTTGAGGAGCTGGAATCAAACCCTATAAGGGGAATTTTACAGAAGTCACACTGGGTAATAGAGGCTTTATTTATAATTAACTAGGAAAACAGAAGTAAACAGATATCTTAACCCTTATCAGTCTTTTCTTCTGCAGCAGCATAAGAAATAAAGTGACTAATTACTATTTAACTGATTCTGTTGCTTTTTTCTGACAGAAAATAAAGCAGAAAGACCATAGATTAGTTACAAATGCAATATTGCTCCTTGATATCCAATCAAACCAGATATTAAACCTTTCCCAAAGTCTAAGGTCTTTATTAAATAGTTACAATGAGGCACAGGCAATTTAAAAGGTAGGTAAAGGAGATGCACTTTGTGCTCCTCAGCAAAACAATATTCACTTTGCAATTAGATTCCTCTTTTCTCTTCCATTGTTATACAATACTATTGCTATACAAAAATGTTGGTTATTTTTTCCATATATACAGACAGCAAGAGAACTCATGATGCATACTACCCTGGAGCACTACCCCAAGGAAAAAAAATGCATCTGTATCAAGCAGGCAGTTTTCACATGAAATCCATACACCACTAGCACATATTGATCCCTCTGAGCGAGAACTAAGTGAATTTCACTGATCCAGGCAGGCAGGCGGCTTATCATCCTGTTGGCAACGAGGAAGGGGAGAAAAGCTCTCTGGAGACAAGGGTCCAGAACAGAGGCTGAATGGGTTGTAAAGAAAAGGCTCTAGACTAACCAAGCTAAGAGCTTTTTTTTTTTTTTAAAAAAAAAAAAAAAAAAAAAAAACTATTAAATTGCTCTGTAAAGCTCTTGCCAGACAAGGGTAGAATTCAGGGAAGTGACAAGTTTTAGATGCTATGCTAGACCTCACAAGTTATATACAAGAGCAAAAGGGAAAACATTACCAGCACTGCCGGAGAAATAGTATAAGGAGTCGGTAGACCTCAAAACAAAACCTTTCACACCAACAGTGGCTCAAGATCCCACAGTAAAACAAACCTCTAAAGTTTTCTTTTCAGTTTGAGAGGGGAAAAAAATCCATAAAAGCTCTCCTTTCCTTTAGTAGACGATTACCAGGTGCAAGCAATAAAATTCTGTTTGTCAATGTTTACACTAATCATTTAGATCATACCAAGAGGATTGTTTACAGTGCTTGCTAGGTCATAACAAACAAGTGCTGAAAGGAAACTATTCCACAGCAAACTACACAGAGGCATTTGAATGCTATTTGTGTAGGGCTGAGCAAAGTATGAGAAAGGCTCCACACCTATTTTCTTAATTCCTTTGGCTTCAAGAGTGACATCCCCCTCAGAAGAAAGCTACGTATTTAATCATCATATCATCTACGAATATCTGACAACGATCTAAACGCAACCATTCTGAACTCTTCATGATATTCAGGCACAGATATGTTAGGGGAAGGATTCTCCAGGAGCAGACACAGCCCTAATGGGGCCCAGCAGCTGTATCCCCATGCAGGGAAGGAGCAGCACAGGAACCCGCTTGGCACAGGGCACAGCCACCATGGCCCCCAGCACAGATTTGTGCCATCCAGTCAGCAGCAGCTTACACATGAGAGTTGACCTGTTTTAACCATCTTCCCCCTATCTCCTTCCTACTGCCAGCAGAGATTGAACAAGGGCAACCAGGTTACGCTAAGGGGAAAACAACCTTTTATGGCCTAAAAACGGGAGAGCTAACTCCCTACAATCAGTTAGGACACTCACTTTCGCAGCATAAACTCGTCTGCAGCACTGAAGAAATACACACAAAGTGTGCTACCACACCTGAGCTGCGGGAAGCAGCAGCTGAGAAGCTGTTTTAGGATTTATTTATTTTATTTTATTTACTGAACTACCAAACACCACCCATAATGACTTCTGCCTGGGTTTAGCAGCTTCTGTGTAAGTCACCCAGCAGCCTCCAGGAAGTGGTAGGCAGCCATTTTACCTTCCCCAAGACAAAGCAGCACACAGTTTTAGTCATTTATATAAATGAACTATAGTTATGCAGTACTTGAATCCCAAGATCTTTCCTACAGAAAAGGAGGAACAAATACACGTACCTAACTCCTCAAAATGATACCAATTCTCATCATCAATAAGGCCTTGGGTTGGTGATGGAGGAGGCCCAAGGCCAAGACATGGTAGTAACAGCAGGACCCCCAGCCAGGCCCCAGAACAACAGCAAGGACCCCTAGATCCACACATAGCTTGGATAGGGACTAACAGCCCTGGGCTGAACTTAAATAGAGCCCTCAGCCCAGGGAAGGGCCCAGGTGAGGCAGCTCGGGGCATTAAGGCTTGTTGGTGCCCTCAGGGTTTGGACAATGGCTTCCACACTCTGCAGTTGCTAACATTTTATATTAGCTTCTCCTCCTGGCCCTTTCTCCAGTGCATTCCCGCTGCAGAGTTTATGAAATTGTTGTCTACCTGCATTAGCGCCTGAAGGGAAGTCTCCATCTTGCTCAGTTAGGGCCTTTATGCAACTAATTGGGAACTTTTGTCACACAGAAATCTGAGGTGGTTTGTATTGTTGATTTGGGTTATTTCCTCTTTTACTGGAGCATCCACCAGTAGCATTACTCCATGAACTCTGCTTCTGATAACAACGAGTGTCTCAGGGTCCATAGGGTACAACAGAAGGAAGGTCGTAAAGTGTTCAGTCCAGAAGCGCAATTCCTGCCCCCTGCCTCTGCAGGGACTAATCTGAGGGCAAGCATATACACTCTCCATAGACACCAAGAGAGTAGCTTCAACCAACAGGAACTAGAGGACATGGATTATATCTCTGATATATGCACCACTACATGTTATTTTCAGGTTGACCAAAATCAGTGCTGTCAGAATCCCCTTATATCATAAATTTCAATTGTATCATTCTTTATTTGCCCGTGTGTTAGATGAAAATTGGTTTGTGCTGACTGCTGCTTCAGGTCATGGATAAGGAAAATAAAAAGTTTAATGCTAACTTGAAGCAGACCAAATTAACCTTTAAATAGCTTACTTTATTTTTTATTAGTTTAATTTATTAGTTTATTTATGCATTTATTGTTCTAGAAAAGTCCTTGAAACCTATGAAGTGCTGCATCTTTTCCTTACTGGAATTAATATTATGTGATAACTCTAAGTCTCCCACAAACACTCCCAAATATTTAGTTAGTGTTTCCATCTACAATATTTAAAGAAATAGTCTTAAAAGATTATGTTATATATATATATATTTCTGTTAGAGAACAGAATCGTCATCCAACTTGCAAAGAGTCACTTTTCCCAAGTGGAGTCCTCTACGTTCCTGTGATCCTTACACACAAACAAATCTGCCAAGTCCTCGCTATGCTCATGCTAGCCCTTGCAAAGAAAAGGGCTGCAATGGAATCCCTCCATATGTTCTAGAGGAAAAGCAATGAATCATAGTGGAAAACACGGGCTAAAGCAAGTCATCTTCCGCATTAAATGCTACCATATACAGCATCTCAATTAGTTGGTATTGATACTATAATTTTGTATGTTGGTGACTGCACATGCAATACATAACAGCAAATTACTGCAGTCAGCAACTGTTGAATAAGTGTTTCTTATTCATTAGCTACTCTTTGATCTAAAAATGGTATTTGCCTATTAACAGCTAAGTACCATAAATGCACATTAATTTAAGTGACATGGGAGACTAGCTTACATAACACAAGAAAAAATAAGGAGAGCGAAAAAGAGCAGCAGTGAGGAAGCATGTACTCAATGGCAGTCTCCCCGTTACACTCTTTCCTTTCCTTATTTGCCGTCTGTAAATACCACAGTGGTTGCTACTGCTGAGGAGAACTCGACACTGCAGTGACAATTCTTCAGACCCCTGAGGTGTCCCAGACAGTGGTGAGTGCTGCAGACTGTGTCCCTTTCCCAGCTCCCTGCACCTCCAAATGTGCTGCTGGCACTGGACAGGCTGCCTTTTGTAGCGGTGTGCCCAAGGGTTACACCCGTGCACTTAGAAGTCCTGATCTGAGATTCTAGACCCGATGCTCGTTTTTGCTAAGGTTGCCTTTCCGTGCAGCATTGGTGAGCATCAAGCTCTCGTAACTGCGCAACTGCCAGGATTTTCTCTGGTTAAGAGTGCAGTAGTGATGTCAGAAACAGCAGTAGAGAAACCAGAGCCTGATAATAGCAGAGATAATCTTAAACAAAGCTAAAGTATGCATCAACTGATTGATGTATATACTAATTAATAACTTTGCTGTTACTGTGCTTCGGTGCCCCAATAGCACCATGTCGTGCTGTGGTACATGTACCAACATAGTTTCTTCACCAAAAGTAGGTATGCTCCATTTAGCATTATAATGTGCTTTTTAATATAGAAACATATAGCAAGTGAAAGGCTATTTTCCTTCCTGGATTAAAAAATAAAAATAAAAATAAAAATATTTAAAAAGTGTCCTTGCTAAGCTCAGAGCTGTATTACCTAGCACAGACAGCTAAGAACATGAGACAGTTCACTGAAAATCTTCACAAAACTTTCTCATTCTCTTCAAAGAAAGGTTAGTCTATACCAAAAAAACTGAGTCTATTAAAAGATACTCAATAAGATACATTGCATATTCTCCAAATGTCTGTCACAGATGGCATTCTGTCTGTAACCATGATTTGAAAAAATACTGATTTATGTTCCACAGAATACTGGAAAAAAAAAAAAAAAAAAAAAAAAAAAAAGAGAGAGAGAGAGAAATTGGTGCCAGCCACTACAAAGGAATAGGCTTCACTAAGCAAATTGCAAAGCCGTAGGAAGCACTCCTATTACTCAGGGTTGAAACGCTCCTAACAGCCCAAATAAGAAGGCTGAACGATGTGAAACATGTCAACATGGCCTTATTTAGGGACTGCTGGTCTGGAAGGGCTGCCAAACAAGGGGAAAGCAATGGGACTGCAAGAACAGTAGGTAAAAATGTTTAGTGCTATGGCGTGCAAGTCATGTGTAAGGGAAGCCCCCAAACAAGCACAAATGGCAGGATAACACTACACACCTCGTGAGTGCACAACCCGTGCTGTCGGCACTGGGAAATAACAGCATCCCAGGGTGCAAATCCAAAGACTTTAGTAACCCCTGTCTAGCACTACTTACTGATGGGGCATTTCCTGCTCCTGCCTCTTCAGGGACTGAGGGTCTGTGGACAAACATGTACATACTCTGATTGTGTGGGAGGTTGTGTATGGAGGTACCAGGCAGCAAACCAAGATGTATTTCCATTAACAGGCCCTGAACGAGACTGTGCAGAAGACACTCGCTACTCCTGACAGGTGGCGCTCATTGCCAGTCCCCCCAAAATGTGCCGTAAAGACAGTGCACAGTGCATTCTGCAATGGATGTAAGCCCAGTATTTTTGTATATACCAAAGCTTTGAGGATTTAATTCCCCACAGTCTCCTCAAAATTTTCCATCATCTCAGAGGAATCATTAGACTGCAACAGAGAGTTTACGGCCTGACAATCTCCAGACACACAACAACTAATATGACCTTTTGCATGGCCTTCTTTTCAATGTCCTCAACAACGTATCATCATGTGCAGCCCCACAAAGCTAATGGGAGCTACTGCCAGGTGAGAATAAATTTCAGCAACATCGTTCCAGTGAAATAAATATTTCAAATTCTAGTTGTGACACTCCAGCTTGAATTCAGTTGCAGAACCTGATTTCAAAACCCTTATCCTGGAAGCGCTGTTGGACACGTGATTTTTCCAGCCAGAGGCTCATGGGCTATGATGGGACTTTCTTCCTTCACATGCACCGCACTGCACATCTGTGCCGACCAAAGTCGGCACTGCTCATTTGAAGCTTGCTCTGTTCTCAGGAACATCGTTACCAGCGATGCTGGGAGAGTAAAAAAATTTGCTTCCACCTGCAGACATTTCTGGCCAAATGCAGCACCTCAGGCCTTACCTGCCAATCCCTTCTTACTCATTCAGAAAGTAGGGGTTTGGTCATTTGGAATAAATGAACAAAACTGACTGCTCATTTTTATTTATTTATTTTTTTCTTTCACTGAAAAACGAGACTTTGTCAAACTGCTACTGAAGTTAAATTGTACAAGGATTACAGAACTGGAACCAACATCTGCAAAAATGAGCCTAGTTTTATTGCATTTGGTTAACCGCTGTATACAGATCACCAGCCTGTGAAATCGGCTGCTCAGCTGGGAAACCAACAGATCTTCAGTTTTTGACATTTTAGTAAATACAGATTTTCTTAAATTATTGTTTTTATGGTCAGAACTGCTAAACTGCATAGTCCACCAACTCAATCTGCAAGAACAAAATCTCTAGCTGTCATTCAACACTCCATCTGTACTCCCTGAACCAGATGCCTTCTCAGTCATCATCCAAACTCAGATGAAATACCTAACCTACCTCTTTTTTTTTCTTTTTTTTTTTTTCAGATAATGCAATTAATATGGTATATAGGGTTTAGATTTTAAGTTGGTGGAGGGCCTACATCTCCTTGGCCATCAGGAAGTGCTGGATTCCCAAAGGGCTGCTGTGGAGCTGCCCACGTCAGCGGACTAGGTCCCTTCTCCATTGTGGGATGTCGGGATGGACTTCAGTGAGGTCGCTGGTGCTTAGACACAGTGGTAGCTTATGCATGAAGATGTAAACGTCAATTGAACTAAGATGATACCGTTGTTTTGGCTGCTGATTTCCTTCTTTGTTTCTCTTGAGTTGAGCGATAAGGGAATTATTGTATGGAGTATGACCACGGGTAGAAGGAATATTTGTATGAAATATGATCTAGGCTGATGATGCCTACATCCCAAAAATAAAGGCAGTCCTAGGAATGAAAACAAGCTTCTGGATTAGGCGCAATGTTTGTACGCGCTTTTGGATTCTGGAAAGCACCACACAGAACATCATACAAATGTAGAGATAAAATTAATTTTTTATTTAACGTAGTTACTTAATCCTAAAGAGCATTGCTTAGAACTACTCACTGCTGCTGAACAATATGCTTTTCATAAAATCAAAGGTGGAGCTAATACCTCACTGTCTTTAAAGCTGCCCTGCATATCTTTTGTCTTCAGCTCCTTAGAACCGCACAGCTTTTAATAAATTAACCTTCTGTTTTCCAGGCTCCTCGTGGTTTTGGGGCAAATATTTTGCAAAATTTTAGCAAAGAAAGATATAGCCTTTTTTTGATAAGTAGATAAGGCTATGGAAAAAGAAAGTAAATAAATTGTTGTGTTCATGTTAGTAGTTCCAGTAACTTCAAGAACCACTCGTGTCCCCTGCCCTGCAGCAGCAACGTACGTGGTAGGGAGATAACACGCAAGGAGCTCCATGTTGCCCCTGTAGGACTTAGGCCACGTAAGTGAAAACATCTGAATTTGGCAAAGTTGTAAACTGCAACAAACCTTGTTTTGCATATATGCATATATCGTGCTATACCTGCTGATAAAGTGCGCGCAAGTCCCTGATGACTGCATTTCAGCAGGAAAGTAGCCGAAGTCAGGGTAAAACACGACTTCATCTGTGTTTTTTCTTCTGAACTGCTCTATGTCAGGGTTCCCTGACATAGGTTTGGGATGGCCAAAGAAGAAAACGGAGCAAAGAGGCGAGCGCCAGCCTGGCAGAGGCAACGGGAGAGGGACCGGGGAGGGAGCTGGGCCACCGGGAGGCCACGGCGGAGAAAACGGACACCTGGAGAAGGCTGGGCAAAAAGTTTGCGGGCAGGGGCCGAAGGGCTGAGCCGCAGGGCCGGCAGGCAGGAGCCTGTCACCTCAGCAGCACCACGGCGCGGCGGGGACGCAGCGCAGGGGGACAGAGGCCGGGCGCTGCCACAGCTCCGGGCCGCCAGGGCATCGGCACGGCCCGGGTAGGCCCTGCCCGGCCCCGCCGAGCCCGGGGCGGCCTCGGGTCCGTGCCCCCGGCGGTGGGGACCCCGCGGGCAGCCCGGCCCGGGTGAGGAGCGCTGTGGAGGCCTCGCTGCCTCCCGAGAAGCTGCCGCTGAGCCCCGCTGCGCCGCCACAGCGCGGCCCCGAGCGGCTGCCGGCGGCCGGGAGGCGCGGAGGGGTGGAGGCGCTGCCGGAGGTGCCTCGGGGGGAGCGGGCTGGCGCCGAGGGAGTGCTCAAACGGTAACTGCAGCTTGTCCCCGTCTCTGCGTTTGTTAAATCCGTGAGTAGCACGGTATAACTGCTTTCTGAACGCAGTCGTGAATCAGCAATCAAGCCCGTTTCATTTAGGATGCGTTTTAAGGAGATAACGTCAAACCCGCCTGCAGCGTGGAACCTCAGAGAGATGACGACTCCTCGGAGCTGAGGCTGCTCGTTTTTGCGTTAAGGCTGGCCAGCAGACCGACGTGGATGCAGTGACTGGTTATTTAGTGCCCACCGAGGTCGCCGGCTCGCAGAGAGGTAAATGCTGCGGCTCTGCGTGCAGACACGTGAGTACGGAGCCTTCCAGCACCAGCGTGCCTGTTGTCTCTGCCACCCTGCGGAACCATTTGTGCAGGGGCTGCAGGAGTTTGGCAACGCATCTGCGTTTTGCCGTGACTCCGAGCGAGTCAAGGACATTTTAAGTTCAGGGAAGGCCGCTGACGGATTTTCTTAAAGCTAAAATAAAATATTGCAGCATCTCCCGTTCACGTTATCTCTTGGAAATAGCATGAAGAGCAGTGCACGGGAGTTATGCAACTGGCTGTCAGTTTATACAAGTTCTGTTCCTTTCGGCAAGTCCGTCACGGCTAGGGACAGAGCCAGCATGTCAGCAAGCCTGCTTCCAGCAAGCGCCCCTTCTTCAGCGAAACGAGATAATGTAACCACGACGGGGTTTGTCTCAAAGGCGGTTCAGCTCTCCGGAACTGTGTTTAAAACTTTAAAAACCGTGTTTTCTGATCGGACTGAGAAGTGACAAAAGCTGTCGGATTTGGTGGAACAGTGGGTGAATTTCCTTAAGTAATAGGATCTGGCACTTCATCTAAGAAGAAATAGTAGTTTGTATGTTATATGTCCAAGAAACAGTCCATCCATGGGAGTGAACAGCAAAAGCTTTGTTGCTTTCAGTGGAGACAAGGTCAAGGCCAGAGTAATCCAGTGACCGATCTCCTGTTACTCCTCCAGCTGGTCCTGAATCTTCACAGGAGTACCACATAAAGCGTGGTGTATGTGGGGATAGCCATGGCGTATTTAACTTAAGGGTCACACTTGAAAGCAGTGGAACGAGGGGGTGAGACCATGTGTTGCATAGTTCAAACATGCACAACTTAGTTCTGGGTCTGTTTTTAGCTTTTCCTTTTTAAAGCTTGTGTTGCTGCCTGTGTGGCAAAGGCGCTTTTTTTTTTTTTTTTTTTTTTTTTTTTTTTTTTTTTT
>NC_048900.1:6772426-6779494 GCF_011077185.1 Oxyura jamaicensis | reverse complement strand
GGGGGGGGGGGGGAGTTTAAAATGATCAGGACATATTTACAGGCGACACTGAGTGTGGGATCATATTGTCCCCCCTTCTGCTCTTGGTGCTGTGCTGTGCTCTGAGATGAGCTATTTTAGGAGCTCCGGTATGCAGAGCATTTTTGCAGTTACACACAAAATAAAATTAAAAAAAGTTTAAGAACAAAAGATTGTTCTGGACAGTCAAACTGGAATGAGTTGGAAGGATACATTTAGGAAGTGGTTTCTTGGACACTAATTAGGACCATTTGCTTGGGGTTGCCATTATTTTCCTTTTAGTCTGGAGGGCACAATAGATCAAATGATTTATATATCATTAACAATTCCTGTTAGCCATAAGCAGGGTGGTTGGGCTTTTCCTTGTTGATTGCTACGTAATGCAATAACGGCTTGTTTCATTTCTTCTGCAGTGTCCGTATGAGCAAGTTAACGTAAAAGAGCAAGTTAACGTAAAAGACCAATCCAAAAAGAAGCGCTTCAACTCATTTATTTATTTATTTATTTATTTTCTGTGTGACTCCTAATGTCTTTGCATTCTGCAAGAGCTGCTGAGAAACCCAAGCACCTCAGTTCTTTGTACCTTCTACCGCCGGAACACTGGTGTTCGTTGTACCTGATGCTGGCTCCCAGTGAACGCATTTTAATTGTAATAAAACACAAACCGAACCATATGTGCACGTGTGTTTTAGACGCAGCATTATTGATCACCCTTCGCCTTTTGTGCTACAAGTAACGGGGTTTATCAATTATCAGACCGTAATCTGGTAATACGATTAATTTGTCTTTAAAAGAAGCTGAGGACGTAGGTATATGCCTCGGCTGTATTTAACATCACTTGTATGCACGGCGGCGTTTACGAAATGCTGATTTGCGTAGGTCCAGGAGTTTGGGTTGTTTTGGCGGGGGGGACAGGGCACGGCGACACTGTGCTGTGTGATGCTGTGTGATGCTGTGTTGTTTCGAGCTGCTGTGTGCTGCGTGCTGTGCCCTCCGCTGGAGGCGGGCGGCGTCCCGGGAAATCCGCCCCCGGGGGCTGAGCCGCGCTCGGGGCTGGGGAGAGGGAGGCTCACCGGCTTCCCCCGGGGTCCGACTAATTTAGGTCCTCTGCAGCTGATTGCACATCGGGCCGTTTGGTGCCCGAGTCCCTAAAAGCCTCGGAACAACGCAGGAATCCCGTTTGCAAACGCAGCACGAAGTGCAAGGCGTGCTGAGGGGCTTCCGAGCACCCAGGAGGTGCCGAGCACCTCGGGGGTACCTTACCTGCGGCTCCTCCGCCCTCCTTTCTCTAGCAAGCCGCCCTGTATCTCCCCCCGTCCCGAGTGTCCCCGAGGGGCTGCTAGGAAAGGCGTTTTTTTTATATGATTCCCCCCCCCCCGTTTTTTTTTTTTTTTTTTTTTTTTTTTTTCCCTGTGTGTATACTCTCGCGTGGAGCAGCAGCCGGTTTCGCTTGGGCTGGCAACTCCAGCCAGTTGCTTGCTGTCCCGTTTCGATCCTCCCTCAGCTTTGGTTGACCGAAATGGCCCGAAGCCCGTTCCGAAAAGATGCTCGTGCGGGCTCCCAGATGCTGAGGTTCGGATCATTTGAACGTCAGCGCAGCCTTCTGGTAACAGAAAACATCCAGACGGGTTTCGTTTGTGTACTAACACCCCTCGGACGGGAGAGCAGCACACTTCAGAGCCAAGGTCCGCTGCCGGCGTCTCAGCAGCCGGCTCCCCGCGGGTGCCTGCGGGCTCCGGTGCCCCGGGGGCGGCGGGGACTTGGCGATGCCGGCTGCGGTCCCGTTCCCGGGGGGTAGCAGGGACGAAACGAGGCGTGAGGACAGTGGGGGCCAGCAGCAGGTGGCTCACGACGAGCCCAGCACCTTCCTTCTCCTCTTCCTCCTCCTCCTCCTCCTCCTCCTCCTCCTCCTCCTCTTCCTCCTCCTCCCGTTCCCCCCGCGGGGCCGGTGGCCGGGGGAAGCCGCCCCTAGAGAGCTCAAAAGGGAGAGAAGGAAGGGTCCGGGGCTGCTGCGAGACCCCGGGGGGGGGGAGGTGAGCGGCTCCCCCCTGTACCCCTCGCCGGCTATCCGCTCCGTGCCCAGCTCCGAGGGCGCTGCTGAGCTCCCTCCCTCGCCTGCTTTGCTCTTTGCTCTGGACGGGTCGCCGAGCCGGCCGCGCCGAAACGACGGGCACAGGGCTCAGGGGGGAGATGTGAAGGTGTCGGAGGGCTGCAGAGCCCTGCGGGAGCCCGGCCCGGTGGGGCAGCGGCTGGTAGCCCCCGGGGCAGGGCGAGTCCGGCCCCGGCGGCGGCTCCCGAGCCCGCACCTCGGCGGTGCATCACTTGTCAGCAGCAGTGGCACCTCCCGAGCCGTGATTCCGATTCATCTTGGCATCGGGTTTTATTCTAATGGGTTAAATTGGGTTCCCTTTTTTCAATTATCCCAGGTTTGACTGCGTGGTGTTGCATGACAACTCGCAGTTTCATCGGGTTTGGCAAAGCGAGGTTGCTCCGTGAATCCGTATATCATATCACATCAGATCAGCCTGAAGTTTAGCGGCTCCGTTTGAGAGGCTTTTTATGAAAGTGGGGAGGGTTGATACAGTCCATGGCTGGTTCGGTACGATTTGAAAGAGAAAAAAAAAAAAAAGGAAAAAAAATGAAAGAAATGTGGAGAGATGGCAACAACACGGGGTTTGCTCTCAGCTGTGAATAATAACAGAACGAAAAAAACGACACGATGGGGAAAGGCTCCGCTCCCTGCAAGATTTTTAGCAGGCTCCCAGTCCTCGCCTTTTTTTAATTTCCTAATATGTTCTTTGCTTTATTAGTTTTATTTACAACCAGCTCCCCATTAACACCTCACCTGATTACTGAGGAGCTGAGACAGCTAATCAAGAGAATCCAGCGAGGCAGCCCAAACTGAGAGGTGGGATTTAGTCCTCTTTCTGCTCGTTCTCTCTCTTTTTTCGTTTGTTTGTTTGGTTTGGTTGGAGAAATATTTTGAAGCCAACAGAAAATAAAAGGCAGGTATAAGCGTACGCTGGCGAAGGGTCAGAGGTTAGAAATTCACGTCAATTCTGCATTAGAGGCTGTGTAGCGGGGGAGAGGGAGAGGGAAAAAACCTCCACCAGGCAGCTTGTTTATTTTAATTAACATAGGGATCCTCTGCTAGGAACAAGGAACAACCTCCATCTACTGGCTAGATCATCGCCTCTCTTCTCCATCCAAAAGCCATCCCTCATCACTCATTAAGGAGGGTACAATTTTGGAAGAAGCTTCTAAGGTCTCAAGGTAAGATCCTGCATGAGCCTGTGCTAGAAAAGCAGCTATTTCGACCTCACGGATGTCATTTGCGGGGTGTTTCTTTGGCGCGATGCTTTTTTTTTTTTTTTTTTTTTTTTTTTTTCCTCCCTTTAAACACCACAGAATGGTCGTTTCCCCAGGTGTATTCGCAGACAACATTTGGTGCGTGTGTGTTTTAATCTAGAAAAATAGCAGCCTGGGAAGACTGAGCCATTCAGCTTAATAAAAAGGAGCCTGAGCTCTTTTTTTTTTTTTTTTTTTTTTTTTTTTTCCTTTTCTATATATCTTTTCTTGCCATGGAATGGCTCCTCTCACCTGGCTGCGAGGCTAGCCTTTACGGGTGCGCTCTCCAAAAGCGGCACAACACGGTCATTTGCAGCGGCTTAATTACAACCGGAGTGCGAATGCGGCTGAGGTTAATACGAGGCAAGCGAGGAGCTAACAATACTGAGGTCCTCCTCGGTGCGCAGTTTCGTGTCAGACAATAACCTGCCTCTCCTGCTTCCTCCTGGCGGTGCGATGGGTTTGGGTTACCCCAGCGCCTGGCCGTGGGGATGCGCCTGGGCTTACCCTGCCAAGCGCCTCATGGTTTCTCAGTTAAGCACCGTCTCTTTCAGAGGCTGAATGCGAGGCTTAATTTCCGTGCATTACAGTTACGGGAGGTACAAGCGCGCCGGGCTTTTCCTTTTTTCCGTTCGATGCCGGTTGTGCCGGGCTTTCCCTGCCCCGGCTGAGCGGCATTTGCTCGGCTCTGGGTTACAGGCGAGGAGAGAGGGGCAGGAGGAAGGGGGAGATGAGAGAGGATGCTGCTCCGGACACCAAGGTAGAAATTTAAACAATACCGGTGGTTTTTCATTTTTATGTTTAGAAAACGCAGTCATTTCCATGCTGAGAACATCGACTCATTCCCTACAGCCGCCGACGGATGTAACCCCACGAAAATTTTCTTTCTTTGTGTCTAGATTGGTTGGACTAGGCGCAGACTTCACAAAGCAATGGGGCTGAGCGGGAACAGCACCGCACTCCACCGCCAGCCAGCAGAGCACAAAATAGCGTTAGGCTTTAGGAACAGACCCGTCTTGCCCCCACACCCCCGGCCCAGGGTCGCGGTCCTGCCGCTGCTCTTCCCCCGACTTTGGCACCGGCGGCACGGCGCGACCCCAAGCAGCGCTGCCCGGCGCCCTCCTCCTTTCCTTTGCTAATTATCACCGGTCGATAATTAATTTGCACGTAGCCGTTGTCCCGGACCCTGCTGACCAAGCGCAAGGTCGTTCACGCTGTAACGGGCTTCAGCCCGTCGCCCGTGGCCGAGAGGAGCGCGGTGCCGGTGACCCAGCTAATCGCCGGGCTGCCAACGGGGCCGGGCCAGGCCAGAGCCGGGCGAGGCGCGGTCCCTTCTCGGGTCCCAGGGGCCACACGTCCCCTGTCACCCTCGGCGGCCCGGGAAACCCGTGCCAAGGTGTCCGGGAAGGGAAGAGAGCCCCCAGACCTCCTGCCGCGGACCTGGGGTGCTGTGGGCACGGCGCCTCGCCTCGCCTCCCCGGCACGATGCGGCGCGGGGAGAGGAAAGCGCCCCGCAAGGGGACACAGCGTTGAGGGCCCGAGTGCTAATGCAAATGGATCCATCGGGGATGAAGTGGTGGATTTGGGTTTTAGGTTCCCCGTTGCGCTCTTTGTGGGCTTTTCTCTCCCCTTCCCGAGAGAAGCAGCCGGAGCCGGCGGCCTCCGCTCTGCAGCCTCCAGGCTCCGCGGTGCCAACCTACAGCCGGGGCGGAGGCGGGGGGGACCTCGGAATGCTGAAATAGATGTACCGTGATCTCCCACAGGCCTTTCGGAAACGGAGAAGTCACGTTCGATGCTAGCAACGAACTTTTTGGTGTCCCTTTAGGTAAGAAGCGCTCCGGCGGCATCAGCACGCTGAGCAGAAAACGCTTTAGGAACGACCGGCCTCCTCGGGAGGAGCGGCCGCAGCGTGTCCCTAACGCTACCTGACGGAGCAGAAAGGAAGCACCCCTCGGTAATTAACCGTGCCCAGCCGAAGGAGGCTCACTCACTTCTGACTTTTGTTACGAGCCTACCCAATTATTCCTAGCGGCGCCGCGGGGCTCAGGTAGGGCTGGGCATCCACTGCCCGGCCTGCCGGGGGCTGGCAGCCCCTGCCCCTGCTCCGGGAGAGGGCTCGGGCCGGCTTTGGGGTGCCCCGGGCCGGCTTTGGGGTGCCCGTGCCCTGCACACGCCGGAGCGGAACCGCCCGAGGCTGCGACGCACGGGCAGGCAGCCCCGGCAGCACGGCAGGGAGGGGATTTTCTTGCAACCACTCAAACCAAAGCGTCCCGAGATGAGCTTTTTCGGCTCTGCGGGCAATGGCAGGTAGCAGCGAGCAGCCGGCACACGCTCCCGTCCTGCCGAGGGGTTACGGCCCCCCGAGGAGCCGGCACCCCCTGCCCGGCCCTGCCCGAGCCCCGTGCCCGAGCCCCGTGCCCCTCCCGGCCGGCCTCGGGTCGCGCAGCCCCTCGCAGCCTGGGGCCGGGCGGGTGCGCGCGGCGAGGGGGGCCCGGGCGAGCAGCCCCCGCAGCGCGGACGGAGCTACCCCGGGTATTTTTTCCTGACGTCTTGTTGTGCTAATTGACTTGTTTTCTCCAAGGAAAGCCTCTCTCTCCCTCCTCCTTCCCCACACGCAGTTTTTTCTTTTTTCATTTTTTTTTCTTTTTTTTTTTTTCTTTTTCTTCCTTTCTTTCTCTTCCTTTCTTTCTTCCTTTCTTTTTCTCTCTTCCTTCCTTCATTTCTTCCCTTCATTTTTTCTCTTCTTTCCTTCCTTCTTGCTTTCTTTCCCTTTCTTCCTTTCTTCCTTTCTTCCTCTTTCTTCCTTTCTTCCTTTCCCTTTCTTCCTTGCTTCCTTTCTTTCCTTTTTTTTCTTTTTTTTTTTTTTTTCTTTTTTTTTGACCGTGAGTGCTCTGCAGGAGCCTCGGGCTTGTGGCGGCATCTACCCGTTTTAAGGAGATTCCCTTACCCCTTTGAATCTCGTCGGTTTTATAGCTATTACTCTCTTATTAAAACACACACACACATACAACACATTGATTTCCATCCAAAAGGGCTAATTACATTACTTACAGTAAATAGCAGCCCTGCTGTCCAGGGTCTAGTGTGCCAACAGAGAAAAAAAAATCCCGGCTTATTTCACTTGATTGACTTCATCTTTGTGTGAAATTGTGTTTTATGAGCTGTATTCTGGCACTCGGAGGAATGTAGCAACATTCAATCTGCAAATAACATTAATTTTAGCTACTTAGGGGGAAAGAGAAGGGAGGAAACGGGCTGCCTGGATCTTGGGTTACATGGAAGAGGTGACTCGAGGAGCCCCTGAGGATGTCTCTGGGATGCTGTGGAAAGGAAGTGGGGGCTGGGGTACTTGTTTCACTAGTCGCGCTCGGGCTTGGTGTGGAGCGTCCCCCAGGGAGCGAGGAGCGCAGGGCTGCCGCCAGGAAGATCCTTCAGTGGGGATCGAGGTGTCAGGAAACAGCCGGCAGCTGTTCCAGAGAAAGGCAAGGAAGAGTGGTGTGAAAAGTAAGTAGGAAAAAGGGGAAAGAAGGGGAGGGAGAGCAGGGAGAGAGATTAGCCAGGAAGGAATGCATCGACCGGACCCCTGCGCGCAACCAGCGCTCGCAGCCGGCAGCAAGGAAGTGGCCGAGGGACGAGACCGCAGCGGGGGTGGGGGCCTTCCCTTCCCTTCCCTTCCCTTCCCTTCCCTTCCCTTCCCTTCCC